>NC_069502.1:417721681-417874181 GCF_027579735.1 Bombina bombina
ATTACCTGTAAAATAAATCCTAACCTA
This sequence comes from Bombina bombina, assembly GCF_027579735.1. Lineage (NCBI taxonomy): Eukaryota > Metazoa > Chordata > Amphibia > Anura > Bombinatoridae > Bombina > Bombina bombina. The sequence continues at coordinate 417,721,709 of NC_069502.1, forward strand.
AGTTACAATTACACATAACACTACACTATCATTAAATAAATTAAATTAATTAAATACAATTACCTACAATTAAATTAAAATAACTAAAATTAACTAGAGAACAACTAGAGTACAAAAAACAAACAAACTCTAAATTACAGAAAATAAAAAAAATTACAAGAAGTTTAAACTAATTACACTTAATCTAAGCCCCCTAATAAAATAAAAAAGCCCCCCAAAATAAAAAAATTCCCTACCCTAAACTAAATTACAAATAGCCCTTAAAAGGGCCTTTTGCGGGGCATTGCCCCAAAGTAATCAGCTCTTTTACCTGTAAAAAAAAGAAATACAACCCCCCCAACATTAAAACCCACCACCCACACCCAACCTTACTCTAAAACCCCCCAATCCCCCCTTAAAAAAACCTAACACTACCCCATTGAAGATCACCCTACCCTGAGCCGTCTTCACCCAGCCGGGCACAAGTCTTCATCCGATCCGGCCAGAAGTCTTCATCAAATCCGGGCAGAAGAGGTCCTCCAAGCGGCAGAAGTCTTCATCCAAGTGGCATCTTCTATCTTTAATCAATTGGAGCGGAGCGGGTCTATCTTCAATCCAGCTGACGTGGAGCCATCCTTTTCTTCCGACGTCCTAACACTGAATGAAGGTTCCTTTAAATGACGTCATCCTAAATGGCGTCCCTTTAATTCCGATTGGCTTATGGGATTCTATCAGCCAATCGTAATTAATGTAGGAAAAATCCGATTGGCTGATGCAATCAGCCAATCGGATTGAAGTTCAATCCGATTGGCTGATTGGGACGTCGGAAGAAGAGGATGGCTCTGCGTCGGCTGGATTGAAGATGGACCCGCTCCGCTCCGATTGATTGAAGATAGAAGATGCCGCTTGGATGAAGACTTCTGCCTCTTGGAGGACCTCTTCTGCCCGGATTCGATGAAGACTTCTGGCCGGATCGGATGAAGACTTGTGCCCGGCTGGGTGAAGACGGCTCAAGGTAAGGTGATCTTCAATCGGGTAGTGTTAGGTTTTTTTAAGGGGGGATTGGGTGGATTTTAGAGTAAGGTTGGGTGTGGGTGGTGGGTTTTAATGTCGGGGTGGGTTGTATTTCTTTTTTTTACAGGTAAAAGAGCTGATTACTTTGGGGCAATGCCCCGCAAAAGGCCCTTTTAAGGGCTATTTGTAATTTAGTTTAGGGTAGGGAATTTTTTATTTTGGGGGGCTTTTTTATTTTATTAGGGGGCTTAGATTAGGTGTAATTAGTTTAAACTTCTTGTAATTTTTTTTTATTTTCTGTAATTTAGAGTTTGTTTGTTTTTTGTACTTTAGTTAATTTTAGTTATTTTAATTTAATTGTAGGTAATTGTATTTAGTTAATTTAATTTATTTAATGATAGTGTAGTGTTAGGTGTAATTGTAACTTAGGTTAGGATTTATTTTACAGGTAAATTTGTAGTTATTTTAACTAGGTAGCTATTAAATAGTTAATAACTATTTAATAGCTATTGTACCTAGTTAAAATAAATACAAAGTTGCCTGTAAAATAAAAATAAACCCTAAAATAGCTACAATGTAATTATTAGTTATATTGTAGCTATCTTAGGGTTTATTTTATAGGTAAGTATTTAGTTTTAAATAGGATTAATTTATTTAATTATAGGAATATTTATTTAGATTAATTTAAATAATATTTAAGTTAGGGGGGTGTTAGGGTTAGACTTAGATTTAGGGGTTCATTCATTTAATATAGTGGCAGCGGTGTAGGGGGGCAGGATAGGGGTTAATAAATGTAATGTAGGTGGCGGCGGGCTCCGGGAGCAGCGGTTTAGGGGTTAAACAATTATTTTATTTGCGTCGGGGTCCGGGAGTGCCAGGATAGGGGTTAATAACTTTATTTAGGTGGCGGCGGTATAGGGGGCAGCAGATTAGGGGTTAATATGTATAATGTAGGTGGCGGCGGGGTCCGGGAGCGGCGGTTTAGGGGTTAATAAATTTATTATAGTTGCGGCGGGGTCCGGCAGCGGCGGTTTAGGGGTTAAACATTTTATTTAGTTGCGGCAGTGTCGGGGCAGCGGTTTAGGGGTTAATAAGTATAATGTAGGTGGCGGCAGTGTAGGGGGGGACAAATTAGGGGTGTAAGGGGCAGACACTTCCCATAGGAATCAATGGGATATCGGGCAGCAGCGAACATGAGCTCTCGCTGCTGTCATACTCCCATTGATTCCTATGGGATCCGCCACCTCCAGGGCAGCGGATTGAACACCAGGTACGCTGGGCTGGAATAGTGGCGAGCGTACCTGGTTGTTCTTTGATAACTTCCAAAAGTAGTTAGATTGTGCCGAACTTGCGTTCGGAACATCTGGAGTGATGTAACCATCGATCTGTGTCGGACTGAGTCCGGCAGATCGTAGGTTACGTCACTAGATTCTACTTTTGCCAGTCTGTAGGGCTTGATAACTATGGCGAATCAGCTTTGCCACAAATACGCTGCGGAATTCCAGCTTATTTGCGGTTGACGGCTTGATAAATAGAGGCCATTGAGTCTAATGTACAATATACACGTGACTATAATGATTATACATACAAAATTTGAATTGTAAACAAATGTCCCAAAGTAAACACAATGCACTTATAGGGCAAAGGAAAGTGCTCCTTAGAATTAGGTTAATGTACATTGGCTGCCTCCTCCTCACCGACTGTCCGGGTTAAAACTGTAGAATATAGAAAAGAACAGAGGGGCGCCTCATGTGTAGAATCATCAAATACATATATGAACACGATTTAATATGAGCCAAATGGGTACTCACATATTAGTAAAGCACACCAATGTGCTAGTAGGTGCAGGCTGTAGAATTATCGGATGTAACAGCTCACCCACAGCTATTTGTGTGATGCAGTAAATATATGAAGCATAGACAAAAAGCCCTATATGTACAGATCAATCAGAGTATAACCATATATGATTGCAAATGCCAAATGGGTACTCACATGCTGACCAAGCACACCAATGTGCTGGTAGAAGCAGGCTGACAAATTTAGGAAAGGTGTATCAGCTCACCCTACTAAGGTTCTCCCAATGTACAGGATCCAGATGCAGGGAAGTGCTGATGATTGTACTCCAATAGGATATCAGTAAACACAGGTAGATAAGGTGTTACCACTCAAATTTAGTTTTTTATAAAAAATGGATATTTATTAAAAAGGTTTAAAAAGTTTTAAAACAAATACAAAGAGTGGAAAAAGGGTATTCAAATATCCCCCTATACATGCAACGTGTTTCTCGGTGCTATAAGGCCGTTTCCTCAGGCATAGTATTCACCTTATCAGTACACCTGCTTTTTATAGCTCCTACCTAACACAAATGAACCATGTCAACCCCTTAAGGGGGCGTGTTCTCTACCTAATTTGATTTGATACAGCTGCATACTCTGGATCTACCTATATGATTAACAAACATACAAGCTGCATTTATATATATATATATATATATATATATATATATATACTGTATATATTATACCATCTATGTATGTATAAAGCAACAATCATATAACACAACATAGAACCTTTTCCATCAGGAGGTTACCTAAAAATAAGATGTACATTTTACTTCATTACACATCTCCAAAAATAAATAAACATTTTAGTTTATATTACATTTCATCAACATCACCGTTATTGATTTCCACAGTTTACTAGTTGATATAGTATATATTATTGTCTCACAAAAATTTGCATCCGTGTTTTAATATTTTATCTCACAGGTTCCTCCTTTCCCTCTCTCAATATACGGTGGTGCCATATTCGATCCATATATAAGAGATCTAACCCAAAGGGATAAGCGGTGTAATGATTTTCCTTTAAGTTTTAACAAACGATAACTGTGTCAGACTAGCCATTCTATCTGTTTTCGACAACCCTTTATTTTAAGATGGATTCCTAACTGGCTTGTCTACCCGGATCCTACCTTCATTCCTCTGTTTTATAATCGGTTGATTTTTTTTTTTTGCAGAATTGTAATATATATCCAGTTGTTTACAGACACTCCGGAATGCGTGTGTATTTTAGGCATTGTACACTTCTGTGTTTAGTTTGCATCCTAAGACCTATGAAAGTGGGTCTCTGTGTACTTTGCCCCTAAATGCTGTCGTTTGATTGGTCTACATGGGCTATCGGCTAGATACACCGATATTGGGTCTAAACTTAACCCCTTCATAATAAACCCCGGTAACCGATCATCATGATCAGCTGCAGATCATACCTATCTAGCCCATCCAAAACTTCACTGCTACTAAACATCTCAACCGCAACCGAGATTTTCTCAGCCATTAGCGGTATATGCTAGAAAGCGATAAGTGCATCTGCACTATATACAGCTTCTAAACTCCTATCAATATACTCTTACGATGTCAGGACACAGCTCAGACATTGCAATCCATGTCCCAGAAATTGCTCACTAACAAGCCTATAAATCCTAATTATACAAAAATTAGCTGGTTACTCTGCTTATAAAGGATTATCCACACTCTATATTCAGAACCACCCACTGGTATGGGGCACAATATAGTGCCCTTATAAGGGTGTCCATGTCCTTATCGAGTTAGTGTTATATAGAAGTGTATATAATAACATAAATGTAGCCTCCTATCATGTACTAGAGTAGGAATGTAATAAACTAACAAATATTACACTTGTACGTGTATGATGTGTAGAATTAACTGCAATCAATATTCAATACCTTCAACCAGTATAACAGCACAATTTAGTGCCCTTAACAAGGTATCAGTGTCCTTATCAAGAGAGTGTTATGTGAAAAGTGTGATAAATAATAACGTGAGTTAGTTATATGTTGAGAATAATACTGGAACCTCCTATCGTGTACTAATATGTGAATGTGTTTTGATAATGATATATGCACCAGTGCTATAATGTGATTATATACTATATATATATATATATATATATATATATATATATATATATATACCTTATAATGGAATATATCATATATAGTTCATTGGACTCAATATAGATACAAAACCCCTCCTACTACAAATGGGATACATTAATGTCCATTGGTGATAGGTGTATTACTACAATAATGTGCTGTGTTTAATTATACCCAGTCTAATAACTGTGGGTATTAGATTTTAGTCTACTTGAACAGTCTAATAACAGTGAATATATCGACTAGACTACTTGTGCTGTATTAAATTATAATATGCTATTGTGATGTGTGTTCATTTAAATAAAAGTGTAATATTGATATGTGTATTAGTATATATAAAAATATATAAAACTGTGAAATTAAGTGACCCCCAAAATAATATAATATAAGGGCATGACCATGTTGTGCCCTATATTATGTATATTTTCCCTCTAAAACCAGATCATAATGTCACCTTAGAATATCACATGCACAAATCCAGTGTATCGATCAATGACATTGTTAATACTGTATGTACAGTGATAGTGTCATGTTATAAACAATAAATCAAAATGTGAAAAAGATAAATATTAATAAAAAACTGTACTATCTATTAGACTACACATCCAGTAGATGTAATTCTCCATTACCTGTAAATGACTGTACTATCTATTAGACTACACATCCAGTAGATGTAATTCTCCATTGCCAACAAAATAAATTCTATTAGCTATTTAATCATTGGGTTATTTCCGTCATATATTGTATATAGAACTAGTAATGATCAACCAGTGACATAGGACCGAAATCTCGCTAAAATGCAGCTAAATCTATCACTTTGTTTAGGCCAGAGGGGAACAAAGACTGGAACCTGAATATCCAATAAGTCTCCCTCTGGCGCAGACAAACGTATCTAGTAGTGCCTACACTATGAGAGATATGTTCAAGGGGAGTGATCTTAAATGTGTGGTGGCCACCATTGTGTTGGACTGTACTGTGCCTGGAAATGCTATGCTTCATAGATCGTTTTTTTATATTCCTCCAGTGTTCACACCACCTGGTGCGGATTTTTCTGCATGTGCGGCCTAAATATTGAAGGCCGCATTCGCATGTAAGAACATAAATCACGTAGTTGCTCCCACAATCAATTCTACTTTCAATTGCAATAGTCTCCCCTGTGGTGTGGCACCTTACAGTTTTATTACCATGTGTAATATGTTTACATAAGTAACACCTATTTTTGTTACATCTGTATGATCCTATTCTCCCTTTCTTATTGGTGGGACAATTTTGATTGTGTATATTTTCCCTTTTTGATATCACTATCTTGCTTGGTGCTAGTTTCTGTCTGAGGGTTGGTGCTCTACGGAACACTAGTATGGGATTCTTATTTATGCTGTTTTTGAGGATGGGATCTTTAAAAATTATTGGCCAATATTTGTTTAAAAATTTTCTAATTTGTTTGTGTTCAGAATTATATTGGGTTATGAACACGGGATCCTTTGAATATTCTTCATTTATAATTTTATTATCCCCTTCCAATTTGGGTGCGAGAATGATATTTCTATCTTCATTCCTTGCTTTCACATAGTCATCTTTGATTAGTTCTATACGTTATCCTTTCTCTCTAAATCTTGTTATTAAGATTTCAGATTGAACATCATAAAGTTCCATCGTACTGCAATTTCTCCTAATTCGTCTGAACTGACTGTAGGGAATGTTGGTCTTCCAGCTATTATGATGGTTACTTGAGAAATGTAGAAATGTGTTACTATCCACTTCCTTGAAATAGGTAGAAGACACAACATTCCCTACGTCAGTCCATTCAAGAATAACATCCAAAAATTAAATTGTTGTCAATTGTATGTCGTGGGTGAAAAAGAGGCCCATGTTATTGGAATTTAAACTCTTCACAAATAAATTGGCATCCTCTACAGGGGGGACCTCGGTTTAGGGGTGCATAGGTAGTTTATGGGTGTTAGTGTACTTTAGAGCACAGTAGTTAAGAGCTTTATGAACCGGCGTTAGCCCAGAAAGCTCTTAACTCCTGGCTTTTCTCTGCGGCTGGAGTTTTGTCATTAGATTTCTAACGCTCACTTCAGCCAAGACTCTAAATACCGGCGTTAGAAAGATCCCATTGAAAAGATAGGATACGCAATTGGCGTAGGGGGATCTGAAGTATGGAAAAGTTGCGGCTGCAAAGTGAGCGTTAGACCCTTTCCTGACTGACTCTAAATACCAGCGGGTGGCCAAAACCAGCGTTAGGAGCCTCTAACGCTGGTTTTGACGGCTAACGCAGAACTCTAAATCTAGGCGATAGTGTTTAACCTTTCAGCTATGCGCATAGCGTATTTTAATAAGACAGATGAATGTCACATTGTTTATATTTTTTATTGATATATATATATACACCCATACACATATTAAGACCCATACACATATTTATCTATAGTAACGTAGTTGTGGAAGTCTGCACTCACATTTCTCATATGCAGCTACCAGGGTGCCAGGAACCAACAGTTTGTATTCACTTAGTAGAGAGTAAATCGGCACTCACTGGATTTTCAAGGGCAAACAGCAGTTTATTTTAGTGTAACACTCTACTAAGGATATATATATATATATATATATATATATATATATATATATATATAAACACAGGATAGCGCACTCCCACTCGCCAAAAGTCCCAAGACCAGGGTGCATAAATCTTCAAATAGAATACTAGGAATATGCACTCACTGGATTTAAACCACAACACACTTTATTAAGTAGTGATGTTTGGGGCATTCACCCCTTCATCAGACCATTCAAAAGAGATACAACAGTGTTAAAATAGATAACAAGCCCCTCCTCCCACAGGATCTAGCCAATCAGCTAGAAATATAACAAAACATTTCATGTGTATATACTCATATCAATTATATAACAAACAGTGACATCAAACAACATATGTCTAATCTTCCGTAAAACATCTGATCAAAAAATGTGACTATGTTTAAGGTATATACAAAGTAGTGAATGTATGTAAGGTATATACAAATAGTGATAGGTGACCATCAAAGTGCATAATGATAATATGGATCATGGTAAGCAACTATAACGATATATAATTATATGGCTTCAAAAATATGTTCACAATAAAATTATGTCTACCGCTATATAATGACTGAACATTAGTATATTCCAGGTAATGGAGTGTGCCAAACAGTAATTTCCACAATGTTATAAACAAGATAATTGAACAGAACTTAGAGGCTTACGTCCGCCATTAACAAACAAACCGAAGGCGGCTTGGAATCAAGGGCATAGCAAGAACGTCATCACAGACACAACACTCACAACCAATCAGGAGATGTATTGAATGTTGTTATGGTAACTAAGAAATTGCTCCCAATGAACGATATATATCAAATTTATGTGAATACATAATAATTCATTCCATTCACAATAGGGGAGCACCAACCCACAGCAAATTTAATTTCAATAAATGAGTGAACTCTCATTAAATTGTGTCATGCTATTGTTACATAGGCCTAAGCAGACATAATAACCAGCCAAATACTAAAGAATAAGAAATAAAAATAATAAATATTAAATAAAAATTAATCATCTTATGTTTTTGATCAGATGTTTTATGGAAGATTAGACATATGTTGTTTGATGTCACTGTTTGTTATATAATTGATATAAGTATATACACATGAAATGTTTTGTTATATTTCTAGCTGATTGGCTAGATCCTGTGGGAGGAGGGGCTTGTTATCTATTTTAACACTGTTTGTATCACTTTTGAATGGTCTGAGGAAGGGGTGAATGCCCCGAAATGTCACTACTTAATAAAGTGTGTTGTGTTTTAATTCCAGTGAGTGCATATTCCTAGTATTATATAAATATATATATATATATACACACACACACACACACACACACAGTACTGTGCAAAAGTCTTAGGCCACCACCAGTTTTGCTGTTTTAGCAAAGTTTTAATGACCGTCCATTATTATTTTTCAGGCTCTTTATTAAGATACAAACAGAAAATACAGAAAATATGTACACAATATAAACCCCCCCACAAATTTCACAACAAAAGTCAGTATTTAGTGTGACCGACCTTGACACTAAGCACATCTTGAACTCTTTTGGGGAGTCTGTCCTGAAGTAATCTTATGGTATATTATACCAGGCTTCTTTCAACACTTCCCATAGTTCCTCTTTATATTTAGGCTGTCTTTTATTTATTTCTCTGTTCAGATAATCCCATACTGGCTCTATAATATTCAAACCAAGACAGACCCTCCACCATTTTTCACTGAAGGCCCCAAGCACTCATTCTTCCTTCTATCTCCAACTCTTCTTCACACATATTGTCGAAAATTAGACCCCAAAATTTGAAACTTGGATTCGTCACTCCATAATACTCTTTTCCACTTATCTTCATTCCAATCTTTGTGAGCTTTAGCATATCTTAGCTTTTTCACCCTGTTCCCCTTCCGAAAAAGTGGTTTCTTGGCTGCTACCATTCCACAAAGACCATTCCTGATCAAGCTTCTTCAGACTGTAGAAGGGTCAACTTTGCATCCCGCTAAAGCTGCAAGATGCTGAGCCAGGTCCTTCTTCTGGTCTTTCAAAGAAGAAACCCTGAAAAACATCTCATCAGATTTTGAAAGATTTCTTGGCCTTCCAGTCCTTTTTTTTTTGTCCTTGACCTCTCCTGATTCTTCAAATTTCTTTATAACTACTTGAATACTACATCTAGTATCCAGTTTGTTTGCTGATTTCTCTTTGAGAGTGACCTCGCTGATGCAAAAGTATGATTTTATGTCTGTAAACTTCTGTGATCTTTGGCATTTTGAATGGAATGATGTGATTGAAAGTTGGCCTTATTAGCAAGCTTCCAATGAATTAAACTCATACCACATGCTTATGTAATGCTCAAGCATGTCCTGCACAAACCTGATATAATAGACCTTTTTCACAGCAGTCATTTTGACATGAAATAGTAGGACAAATACAGGTGTTAGCAATGACATTAATTAGGGTTCCATTCCATTTAGGTTTACGAGAGCCAGGTTCTTACTACTGTTCAAGTGTAAGGGGAGGTCACACTAAATACTTGCTACTTTAGCCTATAGAAGCTGTTTTTTTTTGGAGGGGTTATGTTTTTTATTACAGCATACAAATATACTGTATGTTCTGGTTTTATTCTAATAAAGAGACTGAGAAATAATGATATACGGTCATCATACCATTGCTTAAACAACAAATCTAATGGTGGCCTAAGGCTTTTGCACAGATATATATATATATATATATATATATATATATATACATACACACAATATAGCCCTTTCCATTCAAACAACTTGTCATATGCCTTATACCTTTCCTTTTAATCCTTATAAAAAATTAGTAATGATATTTATATGAATATTTTTTTATCAGATAGTGTATATATCAGTGTAAAACGTTATTTTAATGTATTTATGTTGTTTTTGGAGTAAATGGTTTTTTTCTAACCTTTACACTTTATGCTTGGACTTCACTCGCACAAACCCCACGTGCGCAAATTTAGTCTGCACTCAAGCAAATTATCGTGCAACTTGATATTTTAAGTCCATGATAAATCACACTAGCACAACCTATACTTTCAATGGATATTATGACAGCACCAAATGGCGCTCATATTGCAAGTTGAAAAAAGCTGAAACTGCGCTTGAATATTTAGCACGACTTGAAACTTGAAGTAAAGTTTAAGGGTTAAAAGTTGCACAAAACACATCAAAAACATATTTAAATGTTGATAAAAATGTTTTAAACGGTTAAAAAGGAATATGGTATTTGGCAAAGTTCTTGACTAGAAAGGGCTCCAATGTGTGTATGTATATCCAGTATATATATATATATATATATATATATATATATATATATATATATATATATATATATATATATATATGTATACTGTATGTCTAAATATGTGTATGTATATGTCTTTATATGTGTATACATGTCTATTTATGTGTTTACATGTGTATATGTATGTGCACACATACATACAAAAAAACACATATAAACACATACTGTATTTACGCATGTATACACATATACAGATTTTATTATATATACACTTTTGAGGCCTTCCCAGACTAATACCTTTAAACATGCAATATCATTTTAGTTTGATTTTTAAATATATATTTCTAGACATATCTGTATATACAATATCTATCTATCTAACTATATATACTGTATATATATATATATATATATATATATATATATTCGTAGTTCTGGGTTCCCAGCACTGTTTAGGTAAAGTGCCTGGGTGCACTCTATGGTAGATAGGTAGAAACTTCAAAGTAAGAAGAGGCACTCACATGTCTTAATGAACATAATTTTTTTATTCTTTCATCAATAAATTTCCAGTCAACGTTTCGGTTCTCGCAGGGACCTTTTTCAAGACTAGTGGTAGGTCACAGGATATGTTCAGTGGCGTAAACATATACTGTGACCTATTTAACACACAAGGATAACAAGGGCACTATATAGGCAAGCTCCTCATTGGTTTCAATTATTTAAGATACTATATTTAATTTTAGTATCTATATATTATATTCCTTTGGGGAGTGGTGCTAGCATCTAATACTGAACTTACAGAACAATTGGGATAGTTCATAGTTAGCACTTAGTAAACTTGGAATTACTAATAAAACTAATGACACAGCAACAATATATGTATCTCAGGGAGTAACAGCGACACTACAGAACAGTGCTGGCCCACAGCACATTCTTCTCTCTCATGATAGCGGAGTTGCAGATTGCACACACAACAGCAGTCTTTATATAATGTATAGAGAAAATTGTTTCCAGCCTTTGTTTAAAACATTGAATAATGACGATATTTTATATATAAATGAACATTCAATTCTTTGGCCAGCATTCCTTTGTTTATTAAAACGCAAAGTATCAGTGATACCACAGAAAAATAAATAAACAAAATCTAGTTGTCCTAGTCTTAGACAGCGCTCAACAAAAATGTTCAATAAAAATAAAATATATTTTTTTTTTAAATATTGGGGAAGATTACAAGTGGTGTGCTAATTTTTTTTGCTCGTGGGCTATGCGCTAAACATAAAAACATTAGATCAGCCGGATTAACGCATGTATTGCAAGTTGAAAGTGAGAAGCTAGAGTGCAAAGAAAAAACTGAGGCACGCTAACTTCTGGACTAAAGCTATCGCAAATGCACTAACTCCTCCCCATAGACTTCTATGGGGCGCATTACAAAAAGCATTATTAGTTATCGCTGAAACGGTAACCCGACATTGCGCTAAATCCGAATTAAAATTTAAATATACATTTATGATTATTCTTTTGCAAAACATATATCTATACATATATAGCTAATTATCTATATATAGATATAGTTTTGAATACTTATATATATATATATATATATATATATATATATATATATATATAAACTTCACAGTAAGAAGAGGCACTCACAGGTCTTAATGAACATAATTTTATTATTCTTTCATCAATAAATTTCCAGTCAACGTTTCGGGCCTCGCAGGAACCTTTTTCAAGACTAGTGGTAGGTCACAGTATATACAGAACAATTGGGATAGAATCCCTGGAAAGAAATGCTATATAGCACTCTCTGCCCAGACTGGGGTAGAGCCACTAGTACATTTTAAAATTTAACTTTTATTTTCTTTACTTTAAAAAGAATGGGTGGACATGAACAAATTAAAATTTCTCTATCTCAAATTGCTGATGGCAATTCTTTCAGGTTAATATTAACCTATTCAAGTGACCGGTTGATTCTCTAATACTTTTTGTGTTATTCTATTAAATCAGTCGGTACTCCCTTATGTTTGTCAAGTAAGGTTAATGTAATGGGTATGTGTGTTTTAACTTAATCTATCTCAATCGCTGAAATCAAATAATTAATGGGGATATTGGTGGATATTATATCCGACACAGTGTGTGAATGCATGTTAGCGTTAAAACGTTTGACTGTTATAAGAACCTGAGTAGAATTATAGGGTAACTCTATTTGAACAATAACCTAAGTGCATTCTTACGAGTGGTAAAGGGGGACTTGGCCATACAGAAGCATCGGTTGCTAACAGATTTACAACCGAACAAGACCCCGTATTAGTGATAAGATTGCCAACCTAGCTGTAGTGAGAACAGCGCAGAGTGGCAGTTAGGAAATCAACGTTAACATTACTGTGGTAATCCACAAGTGCACAGTACCGGATTGTTGGGTAATCCGGAACATCCATTACAATAATATTTGAAATATTTAACAATGAACAAATGTGCAGCCACCTTAGCAGCATAGCCTATATACACAGTTAAATTACTATCGAGTGGAATTGAACTCCAAGGTGGATGCTGCAATTACAATTACAACTAGCCTCTGAGTCCCTAGTAAGGAATCAGATTGAAAGTGTTGCAACATTGTGTACTGATAATATCTCTTTACAATTACATAATGCGTGTGGTGCAAAATAAATGAAAAACATAGCAGCCTAGCCACCCACAAAAATAAGGGCAACCACAAAGAAAATATTGTAAACAGTGGGGCTTATAAAGAACATCATCAGTATTAAGAAATGTACGCACACGGGCATTATTATTTAATAAATCACCTAAGAGTGTATGAATAAATATATGTAATACGTATACAGGATCACTTTATTCTCAAGTAGTGAGAGATATAACAAATCTCAAATGTATGGTCACTGAATTTATGCAGCCACCTCAGCAGCATAGCTAATATACACAGTTAAATTACTATCGAGTGGAATTGAATTCCAAGATGGATGCTGCAACTACAATTACAACTAGCCTCTGAGTCCCTAGAAAGGAATCAGATTGAGAGTGTTGCAACATTGTGTATTGATAATATCTTTTCACAATTACATAATGCGTGTGGTGTAAAACAAATGTAACACACAGCAGCCTAGCCACCCACAAAAATAAGGGTAACCATAAAGAAAATATTGTAAACAGTGGGGCTTATAAAGAAAATTATCAGTATTAAGAAATGTACGCACAGGGGTGTTATTATGTAATAAATCACCCAAGAGTGTATGAATAAGTACATACAATACGTTTACAGGATCACTTTATTCTCAAGTAATGAGAGATATAACAGATCTCAAATGTATGGTCACTGAATCTATCAGTTAAACGTTTAAACTCACGATATGACTAATCCCATATGGGGAACACAATAGGGAACCAGTGAGATGACAAACGTAAGAATAAAGAATATAAGTGGCTAATACATCAAATAACCTCTGAATATAAGTGATACCCAAACTGGGGCATTTGTACATTAACACAATAAAGTAAAGTGAATTCCAAAACACCAAACAACACAACCAAGGTCTATGTATAAACGTAAATCAAACTTGATAATCCTTGCTGCCACCCAGGCTTAAATTAAATCAATTCTACACTAATACAAGCCTTAATAAATATATGAGACATCTAAATACCAACAAATACCCATTACAGGGCTCTTATTAACCTTACTTGACAAACATAAGGGAGTACCGACTGATTTAATAGAATAACACAAAAAGTATTAGAGAATCAACCGGTCACTTGAATAGGTTAATATTAACCTGAAAGAATTGCCATCAGCAATTTGAGATAGAGAAATTTTAATTTGTTCATGTCCACCCATTCTTTTTAAAGTAAAGAAAATAAAAGTTAAATTTTAAAATGTACTAGTGGCTCTACCCCAGTCTGGGCAGAGAGTGCTATATAGCATTTCTTTCCAGGGATTCTATCCCAATTGTTCTGTATATACTGTGACCTACCACTAGTCTTGAAAAAGGTTCCTGCGAGGCCCGAAACGTTGACTGGAAATTTATTGATGAAAGAATAATAAAATTATGTTCATTAAGACCTGTGAGTGCCTCTTCTTACTGTGAAGTTTATATATATATATATATATATATATATATATATATATATATATATAAGTATTCAAAACTATATCTATATATAGATAATTAGCTATATATGTATAGATATATGTTTTGCAAAAGAATAATCATAAATGTATATTTAAATTTTAATTCGGATTTAGCGCAATGTCGGGTTACCGTTTCAGCGATAACTAATAATGCTTTTTGTAATGCGCCCCATAGAAGTCTATGGGGAGGAGTTAGTGCATTTGCGATATCTTTAGTCCAGAAGTTAGCGTGCCTCAGTTTTTTCTTTGCACTCTAGCTTCTCACTTTCAACTTGCAATACATGCGTTAATCCGGCTGATCTAATGTTTTTATGTTTAGCGCATAGCCCACGAGCAAAAAAAATTAGCACACCACTTGTAATCTTCCCCAATATTTAAAAAAAAAAATATATTTTATTTTTATTGAACATTTTTGTTGAGCGCTGTCTAAGACTAGGACAACTAGATTTTGTTTATTTATTTTTCTGTGGTATCACTGATACTTTGCGTTTTAATAAACAAAGGAATGCTGGCCAAAGAATTGAATGTTCATTTATATATAAAATATCGTCATTATTCAATGTTTTAAACAAAGGCTGGAAACAATTTTCTCTATACATTATATAAAGACTGCTGTTGTGTGTGCAATCTGCAACTCCGCTATCATGAGAGAGAAGAATGTGCTGTGGGCCAGCACTGTACTAACTGTTCTGTAGTGTCGCTGTTACTCCCTGAGATACATATATTGTTGCTGTGTCATTAGTTTTATTAGTAATTCCAAGTTTACTAAGTGCTAACTATGAAATAAAAAATAACTAAATGTTATTTTCTTATCAGGACAAGCAAAGCTAAAATGTTTGAGTTGACTCATTAAAGAACATTAATGCACATTGAACTATTTTCCTCATAATTGTTGCATTACAAATGTATCCTCATCATTTCATAGACAATAAACATGGTGTTACGGGGTTCCAGGAATGTATTCACCAGAGTAACCAGAGCTCTCCTCTTAGCTGATGCTTCACATTATGGTATGTGCAGCAGCTCATTTATACCTGTCCCTTATTGACCACTATAAGTGGGATAAAACAGCACTCAAACTGATTTTCAAGGGGTGTGTCCATTGACTGCAAAAATAGTTGATTTTAAAACATCATAGTTTGTATGCAGATTTTATTGTAATACTTTAATTAATTTCTGATGCATATATACAAACAACTAGAATGTTTAAGCAATTATTATTTTATTATTATTATTATTGTCATTCTAATTTATTTGTTACACACCTTCAAATTCCTTAGTTCTGTTTATACTCTCAGTTGCAGATACATTTAAAAGAATTGCCGGCAAGCAATAACAGTTTGATGACGACCCCACACCTGCTTTATGCTCTTTAGCATATTAGGTGTACGCAAGTAGGTGGTGAAAGAAATATTGTAAGGATGCAATGATTTCTATAGTAAGCCAAATCTCAACATTTCTCAATTTCTCATACTGAGCCAAGTCACTGAAATGTAAAGAATGATCTTATGCTAAGGATAACATAGGATTTAGGTTGCTGAATCCAGAGCATACAATGACATCATTTCCTTTGGGACATCTTGCTGTTTCTATTGTTGCTGGTTACATAAACTTTGCAGAGTGAAATATTCTCAGAAATCCGTCTGGGAAAACATCTATAAAATGTCATTTATTCAGGTAACAAACACACTCTCTCTAAAATAGCAAGAAGGCTTTTGGTTTCTTAAAACAAAAGAAAGAAAGGCGTCTGTGATATAAAGCTAAGAAGTTTAAAAGTTTTTGTCTATTATAGAGAAATAATTTTTTTATCATACAGATTTAACTATTTAGCATGATCATAACCCCACTGATGTTGTAAGCATATCTATTTCATTAAAGGGACAGTAAAGTCAAAACTAAACTTTTATGATTCATATAGGGCATGCAATTTTAAACAACTTTCCAATTTACTTTTATCATCAAATTTGCTTTGTTCCCTTGGTGGTAATTTTTGAAAAGCTAAACCTAGCTAGGCTCAAACTGATTTCTAAACAGTTGAAAACCGCCTCCTAGCTCAGAGCATTTTGAAAGTTTTTTACAGTTAGACTGTGCTAGTTCACATGTGTCATATAGATAACATTGTGCTCACTCCCGTGAAGTTATTTAGGAGTCTTCACTGATTGACTACACTGCATGTCTGTCAAAGTCACTTAGATAAGGAGGCTGTCTGCAAAGGCTTAGATACAAGGTAATCACAGAGGTAAAAAGTATATTAATATAACTGTGTTGGTTATGCAAAAACGGGGAATGGGTAATAAAGGGATTATCTATCTTTTTAAATAAGAAAAAAAATTGGTGTAGACTGTCCCTTTAAGTCAGTTGCCTCCCTAATCACTGTTCAAAATATAGGATATTTTGGTTTTTAATCAAATTACAAAAAGCATGGAGAGTCTAAGGTTTTATGTTTTTATCCTTTTTATTTACTGAATGTTATACATCTTTAAAACAAAATTATATAAATCCAGTAGCAAAAGCTCTTCTTAAAGCAAAAAATTATAAAAACAGGAATGCTGGCTAAAATTACATTTTCACATGTACTATGAAGGGGATAACTAAAATGAGACGCCTGAAACGATTGTAATTTGAGGTGGTATTTTATAGACATATGACCACTAAAATACATAAACATTTACTGAATAATGTAAACCTGAAACTTTTCCCATTTGCTGAAATTTCTCTCCATCTTCAGCATAACATTTTATGTTGTATGTTGATTTTAGAAATTATTTCTGGTATTAAAGCATTTTACAAAATTATAACAACATTTTATGTGTTTTGTTTTTATTTTAAATTAAATTTTCAGTTGATCTATACCTTTTGATTTTAGTGCCACTAATTATTCTAATCCATACAGGCCAGACATAAAATCATGGAACAGATGCCACTGGTAGTATTAAAACAGGTCTTATTCACCATTGTAAAGGGAAAATAACTAGTAAATACAATCTAGATATATTAAAATGTTTACAATTATATTAATGCTTTATATATTAAAGATATAAGTGTAAAGTTATAGAGGTCTACTTATCAAGCCGTCAACTTTCTTGTATTCAACGGCACCCATACGCTCGCCTAACATCTCGGCGGCGGACCTGAATACGCTCTACATATTTATAAAGAAAGCTGTCAAAAAGCCGCGCACCAAGTACGGGGCGATGAGCAGCGGACTGTTGTTAACTAACAGTCATCGATCTCGCTGCTATTCGGTTTTTTCCCAGCTTTATTTATATCCTGTCACTAAACACCGTCACTATACTAAAATGTTTAACCCCTATCCCGCCGCTCCCGGACCCCGTTGCAACTAAATAAAGTTATTAACCCCTAAACCCCTGGCCTCCCACATCACTACCACTTACTAAACCTATTAACCCCAAAACCGCCAGCCCCCCACATGGCCATAAACTAAATTCACCTATTAACCCCTAAACCTAACAACCCGCTAACTGTACATTAAAATTACAACATCACTATCTTATAATAAATTAAAACTTACCTTTAGAATTAAATTAAACTATATTAAACTATTAATTAACCTACCCTAACTATTATACTAAAATTACATTAAATTACATTAAACTATATTAAACTATTAATTAATCTACCCTAACTATTATATTAAAATTACATTAAATTACATTAAACTATATTAAACTATTAATTAATCTACCCTAACTGTTATACTAAAATTACATTAAATTACAAATTAAATTAAATATATTATATAGTTAAAAACCTAACCCTACTCAAATAATTTAAAGGGACACTGAACCTAATTTTTTTCTTTTGTGATTCAGATAGAGCATGCAATTTTAAGCAACTTTCTAATTTACTCCTATTATAACATTTTCTTTGTTCTCTTGCTATCTTTATTTGAAAAAGAAAGTCCAGTGCCTTGGACAGCACCTGTTTATTGGTGAATTAATGTATCCACCAATCCGCAAGAACAACCCAGGTTGTTCATCAAATTGGGCCAGCATTTAAACTTACATTCTTACTTTTCAAATAAATATACGAAGTGAATGAAGAACATTTGCTAATAGGAGTAAATTAGGAAGTTGCTTAAAATTGCATGCTCTATCTGAATCACAAAAGAAAAAAATTGGGTTCAGTGTCCCTTTATATCTACTATTAAAAATTACAAAGTTACAAAAAACTAACAACTAAGTTACACAAAATAACAAACACTAAGTCACAAAAAATAAACACTAAGTTACACAAAATAAAAAATAAATTATCAACTAATTACACCTAATCTAAGAGCCCTATGAAAATAAAAAAGCCCCCCCCCAAATAAAAAAAAACCTAGCCTACAATAAACTACCAATGGCCCTTAAAAGGGCCTTTTGCGGGGCATTGCCCCAAAGAAATCAGCTCTTTTACCTGTAAAAAAAAATACAAATACCCCCCAACAGTAAAACCCACCACCCACACAACCAACCCCCCCAAATAAAATTCTATCCAAAAAACCTAAGCTCCCCATTGCCCTGAAAAGGGAATTTGGATGGGCATTGCCCTTAAAAGGGCATTTAGCACTTTTTCCGCTCCAAAGTGCCTAATCTAAAATTAAAACCCACCCAATAAACCCTTAAAAAAACCTAACACTAACCCCCGAAGATCCACTTACAGTTTTTGAAGACCCAACATCCATCCTCAACGAAGCAGCAGAAGTCCTCATCGAAGCCGGAAGAAGTCTTCATCCAAGCGGGCCGAAGTCTTCATCCAAGCCGGCAGAAGTCTTCATCCAGACGGCATCTTCTATCTTTATCCATTCGGCGCGGAGCGGCTCCATCTTCAAGACATCCGGTGCGGAGCATCCTCTTCTTTCGACGTCTTCTTGAACAATGAAGTTTCCCTTTAAATGACGTCATCCAAGATGGCGTCCCTTAGATTCCGATTGGCTGATAGAATTCTATCAGCCAATCGGAAATAAGGTTGAAAAAATCCTATTGGCTGTTGCAATCAGCCAATAGAATTGAGCTTTCATCCTATTGGCTGATCGGTGGGGGGCTGGCGGTTTAGGGGTTAATAGTTTTAGTAAGTGGTAGTGATGTGGGAGGCCAAGGGTTTAGGGGTTAATACATTTATTTAGTTGCGGTGGGCTCCGGGAGCGGCGGGATAGGGGTTAATATATTTATTTAGGTGGCAGTGGGGTCCGGGAGTGGCGGAATAGGGGTTCATAACATTATGTAGGTGGTGGCGATGTAGGGGGCAGCAGATTAGGGATGTTTAGACTCGGGGTATATGTTAGGGTGTTAGGTGTAAACATAACTTTTATTCTCCCATAGAAATCAATGGGATATCGGGGCAGCAGCAAACATAAGCTTTCGCTGCTTTCAGACTCGCATTGATTCCTATGGCATCCGCGGCCTCCAGGGCGGCGGATTGAAAAGCAGGTACACTGGGCTGGAATAGTGGCGAGCGTACCTGTTAGAAAGTTGTTAACTAGCAAAAGTAGTCAGATAGTGCCGAATTTGCATTCGGAACAATCTGTGTCGGACTGAGACCAGCGGATCGTATGTCACGTCACAAATTTTAACTATTGCCGGTCTGTAGGCTGTGATAAATGAGGCGAATCAAGCTTGCCACAATTACGCTACGGAATTCCAGTGTATTTGCGGTTGACGGTTGATAAATAGGCCTCATTGTTTCTATAAAGTATTGGGTGCCTTCATGAGTGAACTTTTTCTCCTTATCTATCTTTCCTGCTGAAGACAATTTGGAACATATAAAACAGGCAAATAAAAGACTGTGCAAACAAATTTGTGTGAAAACCCAGTTAGATAATTACGTTAACAATCCTATGTTCCACACACCCGTTATTGTTTGTTTTATATATGTCCCTAATTATCCAGAGCAGGAGAGATAGATAAGGTGGAAGTTTATACATAGTTGCACACATTACTTTATAGAAACTCAGTGGAATTTAGAAAAGCAAGAATTTAACAAGTTAAATTACAAAAAATAAAGGGACAAAATAAATAATGAAAGTATATTACAATTTTCTTTTAACTACCCATAATTAAACATTTTATGTTACAATTTCATACTGTTCCCTTTAACTCTGAGACTGGCACAGTGCATGCACAGGTGCCAATGTAAAGAAAGAAAAGCTAATGCAAAATGTATAGCCCAATTATACTGTTGATGTTTATGTCCCTTTAATGCAAAATAATGCAAAATTTGAAAAAATAAAAATAAAATTCAGCTCCACAGTATGAACATATTTGACAATTTAATTCCTGAGATCAAACAGATGCTCTATTCAAGGACATCTGTACTGTGATTATAATGTTGTATTCTCTAGGCAAGGGATAACCTCAACATGTATAAGTCCTAAAATGAGAAAAAAAAGGGGGGGGGGGTTATGGGGGAGTTGGAAAACAGCATCAGACATGACTGATTTTCTAGCATTTCGAATTTGTAAATAATTTTGGATTTGTTGCCTAAATGGTTTTATCACATATTTAGCACATATTTAGCACATATTTATCACATATTTATCACATATTTAGCACATATTTAGCACACATTTAGCACATATTTATCACACATTTATCACATATTTATCACATATTTAGCACATATTTAGCACATATTTAGCACATATTTAGCACATATTTATCACATATTTAGCACATATTTAGCACATATTTAGCACACATTTATCACATATTTATCACATATTTAGCACATATTTAGCACATATTTAGCACATATTTAGCACACATTTATCACATATTTAGCACATATTTATCACATATTTAGCACATATTTAGCACACATTTATCACATATTTAGCACATATTTAGCACATATTTAGCACATATTTAGCACACATTTATCACATATTTATCACATATTTAGCACATATTTAGCACATATTTAGCACACATTTATCACATATTTAGCACATATTTATCACATATTTAGCACATATTTAGCACACATTTATCACATATTTAGCACATATTTATCACATATTTAGCACATATTTAGCACATATTTAGCACATATTTATCTGTTCTAAAGATTATCTAAGATGTCTTTTTGGTACTGTGAGGCCCCTCAAAATATTTTAGAAAAGCAAATTTTAGCTTCAGAGCTGTTTATCTGTTTAAACAGTGCTCTGGATGTGAAGGAGAGACACCTACATTGCAATATAATACTAATGCTAAATAATAAAAAGATATAAAAAGGCTTTGTGTCCTTTCTCTTGTCAATGAAGTTTTGATATCTAATGTAAAGTGTAGACAAATAGCTGAAAGGGGCTGAAGGGCAGTGGGGTCTGACAGGAGCTAAGGCCCTTTTGCTGCACTCCCCCCCCCCCAGTCACCTGCTTGAAGTCCAGTATTTTATTTGGAGGACAGTTTTCAACCCTTGTTGTTTATAGTGTGTATTCATGAAACAATCATTAAAACGCAGCCAATGTCATTTTATGTTCTGTTAAAATATGTGTTCATTCTGCCCTCTAGTGGCTGTGAGTCTTAATGACTATTTTCTACTTATAAATTGAAAATAGGTGAATTGCTATGATGAATTATGTTTTTACAGGAAATACATTTTAAATTGAAATAAATAAAATAGTATCACAGTCATTTACACCTTTAGATAGCTATCTTGATCAAATAGATTTAATATAGCTTTTCATTATAAACAGGATCAACACTATAAATACTAATTATTATTAAGTTCAAATTGCTGTGATTAGCTAATAATATTTCTCCATAGGATATACATACACTACGTGAATCATTTTAAATTTAAATGAAAACTGATTGCATTGCAGTATATATTAAGATATTTCTGAACTTTGCATTTCTTACTGCAATGTCTAAATAAATAGGTGAATCACGACTGGTTCTGATATCCTGCTGTTCTGGCGGAGGAAAATCACTTACTGGAAACTAAACAATATCCAGTCTTCTCTTATAGCTTTACAATATTTTCAGCATATTTCCATTTCTCATTTGTTGGTCTTAGCATATGGACAGAAACAGAGATTTGTCATCTGTTAAACTGCAACCTCAGGAATTATTGTCTTATTGCACAATAGTTTATGTGATTAATTGCTCTAATTAGTTATAATTCCTTATTTATTTTTATATAATACTTCTAGGTATGCAAAAGGAAAGATTGCCCATATCAGACTAGTTTTTCTGAGTACATGGAATAGCATTTGCATGTTATACTAATAAAGAGAAATAGAACATTACAAAATATTTATTACCTAAAGCAAAATTTCAGTTTCTAAAATAGTTTTTTTCAGGTTAAGTGGTAAGAAGTACAGTTTTTGGTGCTCCTTGTTTTTGCTGGAATCCCTTTTACATTTTTCCCATGGACACAGACTTCTGTCTGAAATTCTCCTCTGCAATAATAATCTATTTCAGCTTCTACGGCTTATTGTGCTGTGCCCCATGCCTGCCATCTATATCCTGATCAGTTAGGCTGTGTGTCAGGAATATTACATAACATCTTATTGCCTTCATACTGCTTGTTCTATTCTATATATTTCTCAGTTTTATTGCTACTTACTCTCTGTGGTCTTCATTCCATTAGAGGCTGACGTGCAAAGACTTTAAAATAAACCTGCAGTTTTTTTTGGTTTCCTTTTCTAAAGCATTTAAATCAATTTAAATCACCATCTGAAATATGTAGGCAATATAACCAGAAAATCGGGTTTTCATAAACTTGCATTGGGTAAACACATAAAACTATAAGAAATTATGTTTTGTATGAATTTGCATGGGGTTTTCTTAGCTCTATAACCCGCCAAAGTGCACAGAAAATATAACGACAGATTCAGCATTGACAATGACTGACTTGTGTGTCTGAAGCAATGGGTTTGATCGCAATGTATCATCTGATAATTAATGGCACGTTAACAGCTGCAGAAGGGCACTGTTGTTGATGTGATCACAATCAGCAATTTTTATTGTTTATTGGCAGCACTTTTTACATTATCAGTTTAGTGGAAAATGTACTTCAACCGGGAAAGAACAATGGCTAAATAGCTTGTTCTACAGCAAGTCACCACGTAGAAGCAGCCTATAGGCAACCTGGGCAGGAGTCCACATCTGGTTTCACCCATTACCAATAGGGAGACATTTCCCAGAGTGATAATATACATAAATAAAGAGAATGACTCATCTAGGAACTCACAATGGTTCAGTAGCGTTTTCTATGGAAAGTCACCCACTGGGAGTAGCCTCTTTTAGCCCAGTTGTCCTTTTCACAGAGAATAACTTTCCTGATGGTGGGATCAGACTACTATCTGTTCAGGGAAGTAATCCATTGTTCCATCTTGGGTGTTTAATAATGCATTTATGTGGTAGCTTTTTATTTATGGATTTCCACAGCTAAAAGTACTTGATAAACCTCCATAGTACACTTTTCAACATATTACTGGTACCCCAAAGTGTTTTTGAATGTAACACTGGCTTTGCAAATTTCTTGTGACCTTTTATTCAGCATAGGAATATTTGTTAAAACAACAACAAAAAACTGTCAGATATTTTAAAACATACAAAAGAGAGAGGGTGCCCCAGTAGAACCTCTAGGCATTTGATATATTCTGCAGTAGATATTTTTAAATGTCACCTTATAGATGCAGCAAAGAAAAAAACATATATATATTTATTGTCCTTTAAGCTAATTGGATACGAACTTTAACGGGTATTGTAATAAAAAAACAAGCAAACTACATAAACCTTAGACCACTTCCCCATTCCCAACACGACTGTAGAATAGCTGCCCAGGTCACTCAAGTGTTCACAACATGTTCTGCATTGTGCTGTTATTTTAGCTAACAATAGCAATTAATAAACTTTATGTCAGCAAAAAACAATTCTATCAATACATTGCCTGGATGTCACATGATCTTGTGTGCCACATGGCCTGACCTCAGCCCTTCTGATCTCATGGCCAGAGACTTTCTCACACAGTGACAGGTAGTGAACACAACTCTCCCTGTCTGTGGCGAGCCTATGAGCAGGTTGTAAATCTCTCTCAGTATTCTCAGCCTGTTTTCCATTACTACATGGAATTTATAGAAAACAATCAGCAACTGCAAGTGCCTTTCTTTGCTAATTGGTTGGCTGGAGTACCCATAATTTACAAACACTGTGGGGGACTTCATGCCTTGGATAAACATAAGGCTATCTTACCAACGAAATAATCTTGCGCGTATAGGGCATTTTGGGTAGAGTTGTTGGGCCTATGGTTCTTAACTGCTTATGTTTCTATGTTTATGACACCCTTTTATATCCATTTCCACCATGTAATAGTTCAAGAACTTGGAGCATTCTTGAGGTTTCTATAACATATTTTATACAGTGCTGATTTTAGTGTTTTTTTCTTTTTCTAATGATTATAACTTTTTAGTTTGTTTCACATTGTTTCAGGTACTATTGAAGCTTACTATCTCTTTCCTTTATTGCTGTAAAAAGGCGCATATCCTTGTTAATTGACTTCATTTAATAATTCTGAGATTCTGATCCAGTTAAAATACTTATGAATATTCTTATGAACACCAGAAGTTCCTTATATAAAGCCAGATTACAAGAGGAGCTCTATGTAGTGCTTTCGCTAGAGGGCTAATTGCGCTTTTGCGCCAGTCCCGTTGCACTTGTATTATGAGTTGAAAGTAAAAAGTTATCGCTCTTGCGCTAACCCGGCACGTGCAAAAAGACGAACTTAGAATATCTTGCACGTGATAACGTATTCCCCATAGAAGTCAATGGAGAAAAAAGGTCAGAAAAAACCTAACACCCCACTCGCACGCAAACCCGATTGCATATTCTCATGTGCGCCAACCCGACATGAAAATATGAATATTTCACATTCCAATGTTGTTTACATAGCAGAATATGTTCTATTTATTTAGAAATAAATATTTCTACATATATCTGATGGTATTTTGTTACAATATATATTTATATATATATATATATATATATATATATATATACAGTATATATATATATATATATATGTACAGATACATATATATATATATACACACACACACAGATATATATAGATATAGATATATATGAATATCTATTTATAAATACTTAGAACATATTCTGCTATGTGCAGAACATTGGAATGTGAAATATATACAGTAAATACACAGCATAACACTTTAATTAAATATGAATATTGCATAAATATGCTTTAAAATGTTTTAATCTACGTAACTGCAAAGTGCTCCAATGCACTCTCATATCTTTCAGCCCTTATAACTTTTTTGTGCAATTTTTTTTTTTAATTGTTATTAGTGTTATTATAAGTGTAATTATAGTGTTATTATAAGTGTAAGTGTGCTTTGTAATGTATTTTTTTATGTGTTTTGTGACACTTTTTTGTTTCGAGAAACAGTTTACCACAGTTCTGAGGATGTGTGCGCAAAGAAACGTAAACCATGATATCGTTTGCGCTCAAAAAGTTGCACTCCATTAATAATCTGAACCATAATTGCACCCTTTTCAGCACAACAGCTTGGTAGCAAAAAGGTGTACAATACAACTTTATGCTATTCTTGGGGTCGATCCGATATAAAGCGTCGCCCGCAAAAGCTGGCGACGCCAATATTTACGCTGATTTGGTATCACATATACGGCGTAACCTAGAAGTTACGCGCGTATATTTCTGCCGTCGCCCGTAGTTTTTTGGGCCATAGGCAGGTATACCAAACCAGCGCAGTTTGGTATCCAATATGCAGCGTAAGGACTTACGTGGCGAAAATGGAGAAAACTTACTCCATTTTCACCTCGCCACAAAAAGCAGCCGTAAGAAGCCTTACGCTGACTATTGGAGCCCCGTAACTCCCTAAACTGGCTGCTAAAATAAACCTAACACCTAACGCATGCGCAATGTCTATCTCCCTGTCAACCGCGATCTTCTAAAATAAACCTAACACCTAACGCATGCGCAATGTCTATCTACCTGTCAACCGCGATCCCCCCCCCGAAATCCCTAATAAAGTTATTAACCCCTAAACCGCCGCTCCCGGACCCCGCCGCCATCTACATAAACTAACCCCCTACTGTGAGCCCCTAAAACCGCCGCCATCTACCTTATCTATCCCCTAATTAGAACCCCTTACACCGCTGTCATCTACCTTATCTATCCCGTAATCTGACCCCTTACACCGCCGCCACCTATATAAAAATTATTAACCCCTAATCTAATCCCCCTATACCGTCGCCAGCTATATTAATATTATTAACCCCTAATTTAATCTACCTACCCCGCCGCCAGCTATGTTATCTATATTAACCCTAAGTATATTATAGTTAATATAGTTATTACATTATATATATTAACTATATTAACCCTAATTATATTAGGGTTAATATAGTTAATATAGTTACTATAGTATTTATATTAACTATATTAACTCTATCTAACCCTAACACCCCTAACTAAATTTATATTAAATTAATCTAATTCATTTATAAACTAAAATATTCCTATTTAAATCTAAATACTTACCTATAAAATAAACCCTAAGATAGCTACAATATAATTAATAATTACATTGTAGCTATGTTAGGGTTAATATTTATTTTACAGGTAAATTGTTAATTATTTTAACTAGGTATAATAGATATTAAATAGTTATTTAATATCTACCTAGTTAAAATAATTACCCAATTACCTGTAAAATAAATCCTAACCTAAGTTACAAATACACCTACACTATCAATAAATTTAATAAACTACAAACATCTATCTAAAAATACAATTAAATTAACTAAACTAAATTACAAAAAAAAACAAACACTAAATTACAAAAAATAAAAAAAAGATTACAAGATTTTTAAGCTAATTACACCTATTCTAAGCCCCCTAATAAAATAATAAACCCCCAAAATAAAAAAAATTCCCTGCCCTATTCTAAATTAAACAAATTTCAAAGCTCTTTACCTTACCAGCCCTTAAAAGGGCCTTTTGTGGGGCATGCCCCAAAGAATTCAGCTCTTTTGCATACAACAAATACAATCCCCCCCCCATTACAACCCACCACCCACATACCCCTATTCTATAACCACCCAAACCCCCCTTAAAAAAGCCTAACACTACCCCCCTGAAGATCTCCCTACCTTGTCTTCACCACACCGGTCCGAACTCCTGATCCGATCCGGGCGATGTCTTCCTCCAAGCGGCAAAGAAGAATTCTTCCTCCGGCGATGTCTTCCTCCAAGCGGCAAAGAAGAATTCTTCCTCCGGCGACGTCTTCCTCCAAGCGGCAGCAAAGTCTTCATTCTTCCGGCGGAATCTTCAATCTTCTTTCTTCGCTCCGCCGCCGCGGAGCATCCATCCAGGCCGACGACTGAACGACGAATGAGGTACCTTTAAATGACGTCATCCAAGATGGCGTCCGCCGAATTCCGATTGGCTGATAGGATTCTATCAGCCAATCGGAATTAAGTTAAAAAAATCTGATTGGCTGATTGAATCAGCCAATCAGATTCAAGTTCAATCCGATTGGCTGATCCAATTCTTCTTTGCCGCTTGGAGGAAGACATCGCCCGGATCGGATCAGGAGTTCGGCCCGGTGTGGTGAAGACAAGGTAGGGAGATCTTCAGGGGGGTAGTGTTAGGCTTTTTTAAGGGGGGTTTGGGTGGTTTTAGAATAGGGGTATGTGGGTGGTGGGTTGTAATGGGGGGGGGGGATTGTATTTGTTGTATGCAAAAGAGCTGAATTCTTTGGGGCATGCCCCACAAAAGGCCCTTTTAAGGGCTGGTAAGGTAAAGAGCTTTGAAATTTGTTTAATTTAGAATAGGGCAGGGAATTTTTTTTATTTTGGGGGTTTATTATTTTATTAGGGGGCTTAGAATAGGTGTAATTAGCTTAAAAATCTTGTAATCTTTTTTTTATTTTTTGTAATTTAGTGTTTGTTTTTTTTTGTAATTTAGTTTAGTTAATTTAATTGTATTTTTAGATAGATGTTTGTAGTTTATTAAATTTATTGATAGTGTAGGTGTATTTGTAACTTAGGTTAGGATTTATTTTACAGGTAATTGGGTAATTATTTTAACTAGGTAGATATTAAATAGTTAATAACTATTTAATATCTATTATACCTAGTTAAAATAATTAACAATTTACCTGTAAAATAAATATTAACCCTAACATAGCTACAATGTAATTATTAATTATATTGTAGCTATCTTAGGGTTTATTTTATAGGTAAGTATTTAGATTTAAATAGGAATATTTTAGTTTATAAATGAATTAGATTAATTTAATATAAATTTAGTTAGGGGTGTTAGGGTTAGATAGAGTTAATATAGTTAATATAAATACTATAGTAACTATATTAACTATATTAACCCTAATATAATTAGGGTTAATATAGTTAATATATATAATGTAATACCTATATTAACTATAATATACTTAGGGTTAATATAGATAATATAGCTGGCGGCGGGGTAGGTAGATTAAATTAGGGGTTAATAATTTTAATAGAGATGGCGGCGGTGTAAGGGGCTTACATTAGGGGTTAATAATTTTAATATAGATGGCGGCGGTGTTAGGGGCTCACTTTAGGGGGTTATAGATATAATATAGCTGGCGGCGGGGTACGGGAGCGGCGGTTTAGGGGTTAATAGCTTTTTTATTGTTAGGATAGTGAGGGGGGATAGCGGATAGAGGGTTAGACAGTGCGGGCTATGTTAGGGAGGCGTGTTAGACAGTGCGGGCTATGTTAGGGAGGCGTGTTAGACAGTGCGGGTGTTTTAGACTTTAGTCAGGTTTTATAGGCGCCGGCAGTTTCTAACGTGCCGTAAGTCACTGGCGACGCCAGAAATTTGTACTTGCGCAGATTTCTGGACATCGCTGGTTTGTGAGACTTACGGCACGTTAGCATCTGACGGCGACTTATATGGGATAGCTCGAGTTGCGAGCTGAAACTGCGGGCGACGCCGGTTCCCTCGCTTGCGCCGCAAACTGCGATCTATATCGGATCGCGCCCCTTATGTTCAAATTACATAGAAGTACAATGTGTTGCTATAGACTATGGGGAATACTATATTACAGATGAAATACCAAAAGTCAATTATGTTTATTAAGGGTTTTAAGCTGTTACAAGTATTTAAATTAATACTGAGAGCTTGCAATATGTGTTATTGAAAAAAATATTGTTATAAAAACTATTTCTCTTTTTATTGCTACTATAAATACAAAATCATAATAACAGTTATTATGATGATAATCTGATACTATGACACCAGAAGGTAGAAAATTGGGATTTTTAACCCTAACAGCCCTTGTGCTTTGATACTCACTGTTTATATTGGAGGTTTTAAATTAGAACAACAATCTATATTCCTTAATAAGCTTCAATTTTTTAGCACGTGCTGCAAGTGTACCTATACACTGACCTAGAAAATTACATCAGGATACAATGAGAATGGTTCTGTTTCATAACAATATAAACTAGGGAATCAGGTAAATTCCCAGGACCTTAGGTTGGACAATTCTGTTGTACAACATATATTTTCATGATATCATTGTATATGCAAATTAGTTAACACTTTTATTTTTTTTATTTTTTTTAAGTTGGCAGGTTTGTCAATATAAAGCAGTTTATTTATTGACTACAAAGCCCCTTTAAGTTTCAGTGTTTATTATGAACATATATTATACAAAGACATACACTAATATTAATTCAATAACTCATCACTAAAACTTCCCAAGAGATGACTTGCCCTTTTGAGGAAATGGTATGGTGTTCAACTGATTTATTTAGCAATAAAATAGCTGTTCTATTATCTCTTAAAAGCAATAAACTCATTTTTAACAAATGCTTTGCTGACCTCTGTTGGTAGAAATTTATATTGCAATTATTGAGAAATTTAACAATGTGTGTTTGTGTTTTTTTAAAACTGGTAAATAACTTACAACATTTTTATTATTTTGGACAAAGTTATTGTTGTTTTTCTTTTTTTTAATCTACTATTTAATTTTGTCGCAGGTGACATTACAACCGTGATATTCAAAAAAATCTTTTCTAATAAGGAATACAATTTTGGTGCTGTCTTTAATGACAGCTTAAAACAGGGTTTTCTCAATTCCATTCCTTAGCTCTAGTTCAGATATCCGAAAAAACCATCTGTGTCCTGAGAACTGTGATTGAGAAACACTGATAAAAGGACGTGGTACATTTATATAAAATACCAAAAACTAGTTTAATTATTTATTTTTTTAACAATAAAACATGTTCAGTAAAGTTTTAAATTCAATTGAAACTAATATACTCAATTCCTGTACTCAGGACACACTAACAGGACATATTTTCAGGATATCTGAACTAGTGCAAAGATAAAATAATCATCTGATCGGTATCAATGGTTTTTAGTCTGTTCTTACCTAAAGCAATCCTGAAAATCTGGCCTGTTAATGTGTGCTGAGGACTGGGATTGAGAAACACTGATTTAAGCTGTCATTAAAGAAAGCACCAAAATTGTATTCCTTATTAGAACAGGTTTTGTTGGATATCATGGTTGTAATCTCACCTGGGTCATTCCTGCAGCATTAAAGGGACATAAAACTTAAGACCGCTGTTCCTTAGCTTGTCCGCCACCTGTGAGGCTGCAGACAGCAATCAGCCCGATCGCATATGATCGTGTTGATTGACACCTTCTGCTAGCAGCCTCGAATCTGCAGGGGGTGGCTTTGCACAAGCAGTTCAGCAGAACTGCTTGTGCAATGTTAAATTCAGCGATGTCTGGCGGACCCCCACATTATTAAAATAGAATAATAAACAAATTAACTATATATATATATATATATATATATATATATATATATATATATATATATACATGAGCAAAAATAGAGAGAAAACAAGAAGTCCCATATAGGACCATAAGTCTACCCTAACCAGCATTGATGATAAGATTACAGTATAGAGCCAAGTATATGGCATATGTCACACCGGACAAAGTAAATATATCAAAGACAATAAATGTTATTCCTAAAAGTACAACTATCTAAATCTGGCAACCACATTCCAAAAAGTGACCAGTCAGTAAATTATAAGATGTTAAGTTTCCCAGGATGTGAATAATCTAAAGCATATTTTTACCAAGCCCATTATTTCAAAGTATTATTGATTCATGATTTTTTGGATCCAGTTTGCAAGCCAATTAAAGATCATGCATTGTATCCAGATACAGCTTGGATAGTCAAAAATTGTCACGAACCAAGCCCCCAGATTAAAAAGAAAAAGAAAAGGTCTGGGAGACATTCTGCTAGAAAGGGCTGTGAGGGGATTTGAACTTGTGGCTCTGTGTTTGCTACGCTGTTTGCTTGTATGATGAGCCACAGCCAGTTCTAGCAGTTTAGGAGTTTCAAGTGCAATAGCATGCAACTTGAAAGATCTTTGAAATGAGTACTTGTTTTACTTGTAATTACACCTGTGCAAAACACAGGTTCTCTCAATTTTGGATTTACTCAGAACCAATCCTGTACAAAACCTCCCTATTTAAGGCTGGCTGTTAGGCTGCATATTGTCTTGACATTGTTTCTGTTTTGTCACAAGCCAGAACCTGTTTCCTGTACTTCAGTACATTTTTAGAGGAAGACTTCACCTGCTACCTGTTTACAAGGTTGTTTCCTGCTTTGTGCAAATCCTGCACTTCAGTTATTACCAGGAGAAAGACTTTATCTTGAAACCTGTTACCTGTTTACAAGGTTGTTTCCTGCTTTGTGCAAATCCTGTACTTCAGTTATTACCAGGAGAAAGACTTTCCTTTTGAATCTGCATCTGTGTTTACTTGTTTGTTCCTTTCCACTCCTGGCGTATGTGGACATAACATACCTGAATAGTATATATATAAAAATACCCTGCAAGTATTTGCTTAATCAGAGTATTTTGTTATTTAAATAAATCTGATATATTTTCAATCTATATGGCTTCTACTAATCTTCATTTAAAGCAACTGTTCCAGACAATGAGGCTCTCACAAAATATCCTGAGACAGAACATGACAGAATGTCAAGACCATAAAAGAGAGCCCTCTGGGATTATTGCTGTATTGGGATCAGTATTAAAGTTTATTAAGGACATACTGGTTAACTTTATGGAGCTGGTGGAAACATTATGTCTCCCAACGGAAAACTTGTCTGAAGTTACCCTTCGATCAAGAAAAAGTTGTAAAGAACCCTTAACAGAACAGGAAAAGACTCGGCGAAGACAACTTAACCTCTGTTTCTATTGTGTGGGGACTGGTCACTGTATCACAGGGTGTCCAGTAAGACCCCCTAGAGGATCAAGTCGAGATACAGCCAAGTCTAAAATGGACTCTGATGCTAAGGGAACAAATGATACTTCCACTAGGAAAATGAATGATACCCCTGGAGAGGACCCAGCTACGGAGAATACATCTATTCTACAAGCAACTATTTCTAACACGCTTCAAGAAATGGTACCTGATTTGAAACAGATGGTCACTGGGAGTACAACTCCAACTACATCCACTACCCATGCCACTGCGTCTGTTTCTACATCAACCACATTGGGGAACTCTGCAAAAATACCTCCTGGAAATCCTGCACATTACCTTGTCTCTGCCCTGGCTGGAGATCCATCTAACAAAAGTCACTCATCAGACATAAAAGTGCCAAACCTTCCAACTGAATCAGATTCTGCCAAATTTAAAGATCCACACCTCTCTGCACCTCCTTCACCCAGCTACTCATTGACTAAGAAAGAATTGGATAAGATGGTTGATTTGGATATATATGACACAGATAATGAATTCCTTGACTCTGAAGGAGAGGTCATATCCTAACCGGAGGTACTCTACCCATCAGCCAGTCCATTGCAAGCTGCTGGGCATAATCAGGAACCTCCAAATCAAACCGATCTTTGTATTTCAACTCTTGTTATGCCTACAGTGGAATCTTCTATGGGTCCCCAATCTCAGGCAGCTGTTCCAAGGGAAAAATCAACTTCATCTGAATGTAGTATGGCTTCAAATGGAACACTGGTTCGTAAAAATGATCTTCAGATGTTTGAACAGGCTTTGAGCGCCCGGAGTGCGCTCTATGGAGGGGGCGTCTGTCACAAACCAAGCCCTCAGACTAAAAGAAAAAGAAAAGGTCTGGGAGGCATTCTGCTAGAAAGGGCTGTGTGGGGATTTGAACTTGTGGCTCTGTGTTTACTACACTGTTTGCTTGTATGCTGAGCCACAGCAAGTTCTAGAAGTTTAGGAGTTTTAAGTGCAATAGCATGCAACTTTAAAGATCTGTGAAATGAGTACTTGTCTTACTTATAATTACAACTGTGCAAAACTGGCTGGCTGTTAGGCTGCATATTGTCTTGACATTGTTTCTGTTTTGTCACAAGCCAGAAGAGGAAGACTTCACCTGCTACCTGTTTACAAGGTTGTTTCCTGCTTTGTGCAAATCCTGCACTTCCGTTATTACCAGGAGAAAGACTTTATCTTGAAACCTGTTACCTGTTTACAAGGTTCTGCTTTGTGCAAATCCTGTACTTCAGTTATTACCAGGAGAAAGACTTTCCTTTTGAATCTGCATCTGGGTTTACTTGTTTGTTCCTTTCCACTCCTGGCGTATGTGAACATAACATACCTGAATAGTATATATTAAAAATACCCTGCAAGTATTTGCTTAATCAAAGTATTTTGTTATTTAAATAAATCTGATATATTTTCAATCTATATGGCTTCTACTAATCTTCATTTAAAGCAACTGTTCCAGATGATGAGACTCTCACAAAATATCCTGAGACAGAGCATGACAAAAATACAGTATTCCCAGGGATAGCAAAAGTGGGACTTATGTCCCGCTTCAAACCTCACATACAATGGGACACAACTAATCCATATGTTAATTGATTACATGGTATACAGTATTATGCCAAAGTCCACATTAACAACAAATAACAAATAACCTCCCACATATAGACTCCTCATTCACTCAAAGTGTAGGCATATACAGTAGTTGAACTACTGTATAATGATAGCGTTATATGTCACATCTAAATCAACGCTGATTTACAAGCATCATGCCTGATGTCCCCCAAATCTGCCTGAGGTTGCATACTTGCCGCTGGTGCCTATAGCTCAACCACTCACTACTTCTGGATCACTGATCACCAAAATGAAAGGGGGTCAGCTGATTCCACCTAACATTCAAACTTTTCTGCTATGCGCATTCCACCCGAAACTGTAATTTCTACTCGGGGTTCAGCAGAACAACAATTATTTTTGACATGTGATCACTGTGACTGGCTGTCAGTTATCACATGACCATGGGCCACTTTTTTGTGCATCACTAGACTGCATCATGCCAGAGGCATCCAGTGATTGGCCACTGAGACTGATACCAGCATGCACTGGGACATGCTAGTATCTAGGCTCTGTTTCAAGTATACAATCACTGTGACAAGCTGGCACAGTAATTGCATACACATTAAATGTAATTTTTTAAAGGTAATGTACTACTGTTGGCTAACCTCACATGCATGCTTCTGGCAGCATGATCACAGTGTGTATCTCATGAATGGAGGCTCCTCACTGACACCCTGACCCTTCGACCTCTAGCCTGGGGTGTCCTCCATTACGCTATTTCTACACTGCCGATAGGAGCAACAGAGGCCCGCTAACAGCCCAGGACACAGCTGCCGTACAGTGTACGGCTCTGGTCATTAAGGAGTTAATGATACGTAACATACAGGGTATGTTCATATCATTAAGGGGGTTAAATACATATTAGTTGCCTTTTCCTATAACTCTGTTAACTTTCCAATAACAGGATTAATCATAATCCTTTAGAAACATTTATCAAATTACATATCTACAACATTTTATATAAGATATGTTTTTCAAAGAGGTTATGAGTATTATACAAAAAAAGTAACTGACTTTCTCACACTGTGTGTATTTTTAAAGGGTCTTGAAACACAATTTTTTTTCTTTCATGAATCATATATAGCATTTAATATTAAACAATTTTCCAATTTACTTCTATTATAAAATGTTCTTCATATTCTTGGAATTCTTTGTTGAAAAGCAGGACAGTAAGCCCAGGAGCATGCACGTGCCTGCACTCTCCAGACATGAACGCTATCTACCTAGGTATCTCTTCAACATAGAATACCATGAGAACAAAGCACATTTAATAATAGAAGTAAATTGGAAAAAAAAAAATGATATGCTCTGTCTGACTCACTAATGCTTTAACTGCTAAATGCTATTTATATGTAATTTTCATGGTTTAAATGGCCATTATAGTAAAAAAAATGACGTTTTAATCGACTTACTGTAAGTTTAACCCCCCCACAAAGTTCGCCTTTGACAGAGCTCAGACAAAATGTGCGTCAGGCGTTTGCCAGTCTGAGTATTTCTATAGGGCTTAATTGTGGTTGCTGTTTATTACATATTTAGAGCTCTACCTTTTGTTGGTCCAATAAGGATGATGCCCAGACATTTTTCAATAATTGTGTATGAACAATGTTAAGCCCACTGATAGCCCACTGTATGCTGGATTAATCTAATCGTAGTGTAATTTAAGTATAGGGGACTTTTTGTTAAGTCCTTGGGTGCTACACAATTAGCCTCTCTGTCCTGTGACCATTGATAAGAAGCATATCTCTTCTGCCACTATATATATATGTATTATAGGATACGTGCTATCCACTCTCCCTATTACTCAATCGGCAGTACTGTGTGTTTATGTTGTTCTAAGTGCTTTTACTTTGTGTCATGTTGACACCTTTTATCCTTACATATTAAAAGTTATGTTTTAGATTTTGTCCCCGTTACTATCCCTTCGCTTTTGAAGTGTGTGCCGGAGAATTATGTTCTTTTCTTTACCAGTGTTAAACACACAGTAGTCTAGGGTTAATAGTCAAAAAATGACATAACGGATAAGAGCATGTCATTGTTTGACTATAATGGACATTTAAATGCTCTGATTCTAAAGACCCAATCATCACTAGCAGTAGCAACCACAAAGGATCATTTTACAAAATATTTCTGTGAACTCAAATTCTGTAACCTAAGCACGCTGATGTAGCAGATTGCTTGAACCAGCTACTTCTTTTATAGTAATTGCTTAGAGCGGTGCACCAAATAATTGATACCAAGGGGTAGATTAACTAAAGGTCGAGCAGAGATGATTCGCTGTAGTAAATCATGTCCGCTCGACCTCGCTAAATACACTGTCAGTGTTTTACATTGCACATGCATTTCTTGTGAAATGCTTGCGCAATGCCTCCCCCTCCTCACTCGCTGTCAATCGGTCGCTAACAGTGGGTTTAAATCATTCTGATCTTATTGAGATGATTTTATTCCACCACCTAACAGGTGTCTGAGAAGTTAAGGAGCAGCAGTCTTATGACTGCTGCTTCTTAACTTCTGTTTTTGCGGACCAGAAATGATGGGGCGTTGATGCAGCATTTGCTGTTTGTCAAATCGACCCCCCAGTCCTAACTGGCCACAATTAAGAGAGATAAGATTCACAAACTCACCAGGTTTTTGTAAAGTAGTTTTTTCACATTGACCTAGTTACAAGTTCAGCATTACTGATTGGCCACATTACATTATTTTGTGCGCTGCCTTGCGCAATCAGTAGAGCTTGATTTTGTATTACAAGTAATTGATTTAAAAAATGAACAAAAGACTTGTTTTGTGTGAGTCCTAAAATGATCACATCTCATACTAATTCGCATGTTGTCCACATTCATCTTGATATAACAAGTTGATTGTTATGTGCCCAGTACAGAAAATAATCAGCTGGAAATATCCCTTTAAAAACTGGTATTAGTTGTTACTGCAAATAGTAACAATCAACACCAACACTAACCCTAATGTAAAAATCCCTACACTGCCTGAACACCCCAAAGCATTAACCACCTAATTGCCACTACCACATCACAAACCCACCTATGATATTAACCCCTAAACCACCACAATGCCATCACAAAAAGGACCTTATGTTTTAACTCCTAAATTATTACAACCACATAGTGAAAAAATAACTATGTTATTAACGATTAAATGGCCACAACTCCATTGCAAACCCCCATGCTATTCACCCCTAAACTGCCAGAACTCCACCACATTAAAACCTTACTATATTAACCCCCTAAGAAACCCTAACCTAAGACCTCTGTTACTAAAAATACAAAAACCTCCTGAAATAAAAAAATAGACTAAATATTCTAAAAATAGCCCTCCTCCCCTTAAAACCCATATTGTAAAACTTTTCATTAACCCCCTTGAACATCATGTCATAATAACCCTTTAACGGGCTGATCCCCTGCTTTGCCCCTGAGCTCATGTTCCGTGCCTCCTGGCCCCATCCTTTCCTCCTGTTAAAGGGCAAATGAGCCGCAAAAAGGTCCTGCCGTCATCTGTCTTAAAGGGCCATAATACCCAAATGTTTAAACACTTGAAAGTGATACAGTATAGCTGTAAAAAGCTGAATAGAAAATATCACCTGAACATCTCTATGTAAAAAAGAAAGATATTTTACCTCAAAAGTTCCTCAGTAGCCACATCCCGTTGTAAAGGATTTCTAAGCAGCATATTAGTATGTCTGTCCTGGGACAGCTGAAGGGATGAGCCTCGTGCACTCTCATGTTATTTCCCTATTCAGTGTATGGAAGTTTAAATGAAATCTCATGAGAGTTAAGTCAAATCTCATGAGATCACAGTAAAAGAGTTCATGACCTCAGCACTGCTGATGCTGATTGGCTGCTGTTCATTTCTTCATTTTTTATTTTTTTTTACCTGCAGCTGGGAGCAGCTGAGTATAACTTTTTACACAGAACTTACTCTGCTGAGCTAAGGAAATTGTGAGTTAAAATATCTTCCTTTTGTACATAGAGATGCTCAGCTGATATTTTCCTGTTTGCTTTTGAGAGTTATACTGCATCAGTTTCAAGTGATTTAGCATATGAGTATTATGTACCTTTAATAACCTGTGCTGTCCTTCTCTGATAACTCATCGGTTTTAGCTTAATCAACAGCCACCCTAAGTGACCCCTCCACCTCAAGGAAACCCACCATCTACTCCTAAATAACTAACTCATAAGTACACCCTTATGGCTAAAAGCCAACCAAAAATGTCAACAAATTAAAAAAGTATACAAAATATAAAGACCCTCTATAAACCCCATCCAGAATTATTCACTATCTGAATTTTTCATTTAGGCATCTGGAACATAGTCTAATTCTTCTACTGGGACCTCTGTTAGGCTGCAGGATCCTCATCCTCTACTTTTTTTCTGGTGTTTTTTTTCATATAGTGATGTTTTGGCCCTTCTTTTGTTTAAATTATACAATAGGAATGGCCATTAATTATATTGTGTTTAAATGTGTACCTTCAAATCAGCCAATAGAAATGCCTTGGATCTGCTAAGCATAAGATGTTCACTCATAATTGATCTTTGTTGTGGTGTAGAAAATACTTGTGCAAACCACTTTTTTCATTTCCTTAACTTGAGCCCATACTATTGCTACTGGCTGGGAGGAAAATCAGTATCTACCTGCAGACCCCAATCTACCTTTATGGCACACTTTTCCTCTTAAAAAGTGTGCCCTATAATCTAAGCAATCTGGGAATTGGTTTAAACCATTATGGGCTAGATTACAAGTGGAGCTCTAATTTATTGTGCGCTTGCAAATGGGCAAATTTGCGCGCAATAAATAAACAGCCATGACATGTGGCTGGTTATTGCTACCGCAAGCTTGCAGTAGCAATTAGCTCTCAAATAATTAACCAGAGGTCAGGCCTCTGGTTAATTTTTAAATGCCCCCCAATTGCCCCACAAAAAAATGTATGATGTCCCTTTTAAAAAAAAAAAAAAAGTAGCCTTTAAAGAAAAAGAAAACTGCACTAAGCAGTT
Organism: Bombina bombina; assembly: GCF_027579735.1. NCBI lineage: Eukaryota > Metazoa > Chordata > Amphibia > Anura > Bombinatoridae > Bombina > Bombina bombina. The sequence goes on from NC_069502.1 coordinate 417,761,574, forward strand.
GTTGGGGGCTAAAGTTGGCGGGTGTGGGCTGTTAGTAAAAGAAATAGCACTGAAAAGTGCCTTTACATTGCGGTCTTTGTGTTCCAATTAAACATGTAGGCTTATATACATATATATTTATGTGTTAATATGTGTATATATATATATATGTATATAAGTGTATATATATATTCAATTTGCTGTCATCACTGCGCGATTTACCCCCTGCACTGCGCTAGTTCTCAAGCCGTGCCTGATGGCATGAGAACGAGGCTCCCATTGGAGCCTATGGAAGCGCACTCTAGTGAGCAAAATGCTTCTGTGCAATGTGAATACGAGGTTGCGTTAGCATTGTACCTCACTGGTATTGCTAAGTTGAGTGCAAATAACATTCTCATGGAAGCAAAAGTTTGCGTTCAACCTATGGGTCTTGGTTGATGCATAAAGTTTGGAACTGTGGTCACGTTTCCATGATATTGATTTTAAGTAGATATGTGCTGGGACAAGGACTGAACTACAGGACAGAGGCCCTAATGTTTGAGGACCAAATGAATTACACACTTTTATTTAAGCTCCTTTTTATTTTTATATAAATTATTTTTAGTATTCTTAATGTCGTAGCACACTGCAATATTCCTCTAACACAATCCAGTCAAATTTCAGTATGCAAAATGTGCACTGCTACATTGTTTTAAAGGACGATTAAATACAGCAGAATGTCATAATTAAAAAGTACATCACAAAAAGACCATACAGGGAGTGCAGAATTATTAGGCAAGTTGTATTTTTGAGGATTAATTTTATTATTGAACAACAACCATGTTCTCAATGAACCCAAAAAACTCATTAATATCAAAGCTGAATAGTTTTGGAAGTAGTTTTTAGTTTGTTTTTAGTTATAGCTATTTTAGGGGGATATCTGTGTGTGCAGGTAACTATTACTGTGCATAATTATTAGGCAACTTAACAAAAAACAAATATATACCCATTTCAATTATTTATTTTTCCAGTGAAACCAATATAACATCTCAACATTCACAAATATACATTTCTGACATTCAAAAACAAAACAAAAACAAATCAGTGACCAATATAGCCACCTTTCTTTGCAAGGACACTCAAAAGCCTGCCATCCATGGATTCTGTCAGTGTTTTGATCTGTTCACCATCAACATTGCGTGCAGCAGCAACCACAGCCTCCCAGACACTGTTCAGAGAGGTGTACTGTTTTCCCTCCTTGTAAATCTCACATTTGATGATGGACCACAGGTTCTCAATGGGGTTCAGATCAGGTGAACAAGGAGGCCATTTCATTAGATTTTCTTCTTTTATACCCTTTCTTGCCAGCCACGCTGTGGAGTATTTGGACGCGTGTGATGGAGCATTGTCCTGCATGAAAATCATGTTTTTCTTGAAGGATGCAGACTTCTTCCTGTACCACTGCTTGAAGAAGGTGTCTTCCAGAAACTGGCAGTAGGACTGGGAGTTGAGCTTGACTCCATCCTCAACCCGAAAAGGCCCCACAAGCTCAACTTTGATGATACCAGCCCAAACCAGTACTCCACCTCCACCTTGCTGGCGTCTGAGTCGGACTGGAGCTCTCTGCCCTTTACCAATCCAGCCACGGGCCCATCCATCTGGCCCATCAAGACTCACTCTCATTTCATCAGTCCATAAAACCTTAGAAAAATCAGTCTTGAGATATTTCTTGGCCCAGTCTTGACGTTTCAGCTTGTGTGTCTTGTTCAGTGGTGGTCGTCTTTCAGCCTTTCTTACCTTGGCCATGTCTCTGAGTATTGCACACCTTGTGCTTTTGGGCACTCCAGTGATGTTGCAGCTCTGAAATATGGCCAAACTGGTGGCAAGTGGCATCTTGGCAGCTGCACGCTTGACTTTTCTCAGTTCATGGGCAGTTATTTTGCGCCTTGGTTTTTCCACACGCTTCTTGCGACCCTGTTGACTATTTTGAATGAAACGCTTGATTGTTCGATGATCACGCTTCAGAAGCTTTGCAATTTTAAGAGTGCTGCATCCCTCTGCAAGATATCTCACTATTTTTGACTTTTCTGAGCCTGTCAAGTCCTTCTTTTGACCCATTTTGCCAAAGGAAAGGAAGTTGCCTAATAATTATGCACACCTGATATAGGGTGTTGATGTCATTAGACCACACCCCTTCTCATTACAGAGATGCACATCACCTAATATGCTTAATTGGTAGTAGGCTTTCGAGCCTATACAGCTTGGAGTAAGACAACATGCATAAAGAGGATGATGTGGTCAAAATACTCATTTCCCTAATAATTCTGCACTCCCTGTATAAATGCACTTTTTCGAACAAGTTTCAAAATTGCCTTTAACTTGCCGGGCCCCTGTATAATGTGACAACCATCAGCCAATAACAGACTCATATACACAATGAACTATTGCACATGCTCAGTAGGGTCTGGTGCCTCAGAAAATGTACATGTAACAAGTCTCTTAAAGTCTCTTAAAGGGCCACTGTAAGTAAATATTTTCTATGCCTGTTACTAACTAACTACCCCAAATACGCTTTTTATGAATAGCATTTCATTAACCCCTTAACGACCGACGACGTATGCCATACGTCCTCAAAAAAAAAGCACTTAACGACCGAGGACGTATGGCATACGTCGTCGGTTTAACAGAGCACTGGAAGCGATCGAAATCGCTTCCAGCTGCTCTAACAGTATTGCAGGCTTGCCTTGAGGTCTAGGCATCCTGCAATACTGTTCCCGAGTGCCGGGACCGGATTGATCACTCCCCCACGAGTGATCACTTCCGGTTTCGCTCCACGTGGAGCCCGGCAGTGTTTCAGAGCATCGGAAGCGATCGGACACGCTTCCGATGCTCTGCTTGTTTGCTAAGTGCCTCGGTGGGTCGAGGCACTTAGTTAGTTATAAATTAAAATAAAAATAATAAAAAAAAAAAACGAATAAAAAAAAAAAAGCCCTAAATAGCCCCCCCCCTCCCCCTTCACTAGGCATCCAAGATGGCGATGCCCAGTGCATCATGGGGCCTCTGGGGGTGTCCCTAGCCTGCATCATCATAGGGGCAAGCTAGGGTCACCCAATCTGAGCCTCCCACCCTAAAAAAAAAAATAATAATAAAATACCCCATTTGTCTGATCATGTCAATATTTGTAAATATTGACTATGATCAGTGTGGATCTCCCTCCCTCTCCTCACTTGCCATTTTGTTGGAGAGAGAGAGAGACCTGTATTTAGCAGAGAGAGAGATTTATTTCTTTTATTTGTTAAAAAATATAGAACCAAAGGCTCTTTTCAGAGCCATTAACCCCTAGCTTGCCAGTGATCACTATATATCACTGGCAGTAACATAGGTGCACTTTTTTTTTGCTGCATTTTGCTGTCTGTGCGTTTTTTTAGGGGTTAATTTTGTTGTTGTAATTTCTAAAAAACCCAAAGGCTCTTTTCAGAAACATTTAGTTAATTTAATTTAATTTTCAGAGCCATTAACCCCTAGCTTGCCAGTGATCGCTATATATCACTGGCAGTAGCAAAGGTGCACTTTTTTTTTTGCTGCATTTTGCTGTCTGTGCATTTTTTTAGGGGTTAATTTTGTTGTTGTAATTTTTTAAAAACCCAAAGGCTCTTTTCAGAAACATTTAGTTAATTTAATTTAATTTAATTTTCAGAGCCATTAACCCTTAGCTTGCCAGTGATCGCTATATATCACTGGCAGTAGCAAAGGTGCACTTTTTTTTTTGCTGCATTTTGCTGTCTGTGCATTTTTTTAGGGGTTAATTTTGTTGTTGTAATTTTTTAAAAACCCAAAGGCTCTTTTCAGAAACATTTAGTTAATTTAATTTAATTTTCAGAGCCATTAACCCCTAGCTTGCCAGTGATCGCTATATATCACTGGCAGTAGCAAAGGTGCACTTTTTTTTTTGCTGCATTTTGCTGTCTGTGCATTTTTTTAGGGGTTAATTTTGTTGTTGTAATTTTTTAAAAACCCAAAGGCTCTTTTCAGAAACATTTAGTTAATTTAATTTAATTTTCAGAGCCATTAACCCCTAGCTTGCCAGTGATCGCTATATATCACTGGCAGTAGCAAAGGTGCACTTTTTTGCTAGTTAATTTAGTTAATTAATTTAGTTAATTTAATTTAATTTTCAGAGCCATTAACCTCTAGCTTGCCAGTGATCGCTATAAATCACTGGCAGTAGCATAGCTGTACTTTTTTGCTAGTTAATTTAGTTAATTAATTTAGTTAATTTAATTTTTTTTAGTAATTGTTTTCTGTGATACAAAAATGTCACAGAAAAGATATAGTGCTGAGGAGGCGTATGCCATCCTTGCGTCAGAGTCAGATGCCTCTATTTCTGACTCAGACCCCAATTTTGACCCTGCCATGTGCTCAGATACATCACTAGATGCAGTCTCAACTGATAGTGATGTATCTGTGGCTGCTAGCCCCCCTGCCAGCCCCCCTGCCAGCCCCCCTGCTAGCCCCCCTGCCAGAAGGAGGCGTGTTGCTGCCATTGCTGCTGAAGAGTGGGTAACGCCTCATCTCCAGAGGCCAGATATCCCACCCTTCACAGCAAATGCTGGCATAAATATAGATGTGGCAGGTTTTAGCCCCCAGCAGTTTCTGGAAGTGTTTCTGGGCGATGATATATTGGGGAACATTGTCGCCCAAACTAATTTATATGCCCATCAGTTCCGTGCTGCAAAGCCTGGAACATATTTGGCAAAGCAGCAATGGGCCCCCATCAATGTGCCAGAATTCAAAAAATTCTGGGCATTGACTATGCTGATGGGCATCATAAAGAAACCCTCCATTCGCTCCTACTGGAGTACTAGCCCCATCTGCTCTACCCCCATTTTCTCCCAGACTATGTCGAGGAAGAGGTATGAAATGATTCTGCATTTCATGCACTTCAGCGACAACAGCCTGTGCCCCCCTAGGGAGCATCCCCAATTTGACAGGCTGTATAAAATCCGCCCCCTGATAACCCACTTTTCTGCCAGGTTTGCAGAGGCTTATACACCTGGAAGGAATATATGCGTTGATGAATCCCTAATGAAGTATAAGGGAAGGCTGGGATTCAAGCAGTATATTCCTTCCAAACGCTCCAGATATGGGGTAAAGGTGTATAAGCTCTGTGACAGCGAGACTGGGTATACTCAGGACTTCCGGGTGTATGAGGGAAAGGATAGCCACCTTGACCCTCCAGGTTGCCCAGAACATATGGGAACCACTGGCAAGATTGTCTGGGACCTGATATTACCCCTAATGAACAAAGGGTATCACTTGTACTTAGACAATTTTTATACAAGTGTCCTTTTGTTCAAGCTACTGTATTGCTTTGATACAGTAGCTTGCGGTACAATTAAAAAGAACCGCGCAGGTTTCCCAGGACAGCTTGTACGCACCCGGCTACGAAGGGGGGAGACCTCAGCTCTGCGCCAAGAGGAGCTGTTGGCACTGAAGTACAGAGACAAGAAGGATGTATACCTTCTTACCACCATCCACACAGAGAGGACGGTGGCGGTTTCTGTACGTGGCAGAGCTGAGATCATAAGGAAGCCAGTGTGCATCAAGTCTTATAACCGGCATATGGGTGGGGTTGATCTGGCTGATCAGCTGCTGCAGCCCTATCTAATTATGCGGAAGACAAGGGCCTGGTACAAAAAGGTTGCAATTTACCTAATGCAGATTGCAACCCACAACGCTTTTTTGTTGTTCAAAAAAGCAAACCCCAGAGTTAAAAAGACTTTTTTACAGTTTCAGCTCCAGATTATTACGGGGATTTTGTACCATGATGCACCTGCTCCCTGGGCGGTGATGGGAGAGAGCAGAGTTGGGGCTACCCATTTTATTTTTAAAATCCCCCCTAATGCCACAAAGCAGAAACCACAAAAAAAATGCAGAGTCTGTACCAAGAGGGGGAAGAGAAGGGACACCATATATTACTGTCCTGATTGCCCTGGACAGCCTGCACTCTGCATTGGGGACTGCTTCAAGCGGTACCATACAATGGTCAATTTTTAAAAAAAATAAATACATTTGCTGTTACATATATATATATTTTTTTTGGTTATGTTTATAGTTAGATGTTTTTTTGTTTTTTTTACTTTTACTGTGCCAGATTTTTACATTTCACTACTCTATTTTTTTCTAAAATTGGGCCTGTTTTTTTTTTAACCAAAACCCCTGTCAAACCTATGCATGGGGGACATAGGTGTTCTCAGGGTGCCTTGCAGAAAACAACCTGAAGTATGTTTTTGTAATAACTTACAACAGTCTCTCCTAAATTATAGTCAAAAAGCAATGTGTCTGTAAAAATGAAAATTGAAAAATTACCACCATACACTTTCTCCAATTTTTTGGGCTAAAACGGTTGCTTCAAAGGCATCAAAGCACACCATATACAATACCTTGGGGTGTCAACATTTAAAAAATATACACTTTGAATGCAATAAATAAAAGTGGGGTATGCGATAGGCCCCAAACTAAAGATAGGCCTATCAGAAGAAATACTCTCATTTTTAATAACTAAAATCACAAGTCATAAAATTGTAACATAACCTTCCCAAAATCCTGGCAAACCTATGCATGGGGGGCATAAGTGTACTCAGGGTGCCTTGCAGAAAACAACCTGAAGTATTATTTTGCAATAACTTACAACAATCTCTCCTAAATCATAGTCAAAAAGCAATGTGTCTGTAAAAATGAAAATTGAAAAATTACCACCATATACTTTCTCCAATTTTTTGGGCTAAAACGGTTGCTTCAAAGGCATCAAAGCACACCATATACAATACCTTGGGGTGTCAACATTTAAAAAATATACACTTTGAATGCAATAAATAAAAGTGGGGTATGCGATAGGCCCCAAACTAAAGATAGGCCTATCAGAAGAAATACTCTCATTTTTAATAACTAAAATCACAAGTCATAAAATTGTAACATAACCTTCCCAAAATCCTGGCAAACCTATGCATGGGGGGCATAGGTGTACTCAGGGTGCCTTGCAGAAAACAACCTGAAGTATTATTTTGCAATAACTTACAACAATCTCTCCTAAATCATAGTCAAAAAGCAATGTGTCTGTAAAAATGAAAATTGAAAAATTACCACCATATACTTTCTCCAATTTTTTGGGCTAAAACGGTTGCTTCAAAGGCATCAAAGCACACCATATACAATACCTTGGGGTGTCAACATTTAAAAAATATACACTTTGAATGCAATAAATAAAAGTGGGGTATGAGATAGGCCCCAAACTAAAGATAGGCCTATCAGAAGAAATACTCTCATTTTTAATAACTAAAATCATGTAACATAACCTTCCCAAAATCCTGGCAAACCTATGCATGGGGGGCATAGGTGTACTCAGGGTGCCTTGCAGAAAACAACCTGAAGTATTCTTTTGCAATAACTTACAACAGTCTCTCCTAAATCATAGTAAAAAAGCAATGTGTCTGTAACAATGAAAATTGAAAAATTACCACCATATACTTTCTCCAATTTTTTGGGCTAAAACGGTTGCTTCAAAGGCATCAAAGCACACCATATACAATACCTTGGGGTGTCAACATTTAAAAAATATACACTTTGAATGTAATAAATAAAAGTGGGGTATGTGATAGGCCCCAAACTAAAGATAGGCCTATCAGAAGAAATACTCTCATTTTTAATAACTAAAATCACAAGTCATAAAATTGTAACATAACCTTCCCAAAATCCTGGCAAACCTATGCATGGGGGGCATAGGTGTACTCAGGGTGCCTTGCAGAAAACAACCTGAAGTATTCTTTTGCAATAACTTACAACAATCTCTCCTAAATCATAGTCAAAAAGCAATGTGTCTGTAAAAATGAAAATTGAAAAATTACCACCATATACTTTCTCCAATTTTTTGGGCTAAAACGGTTGCTTCAAAGGCATCAAAGCACACCATATACAATACCTTGGGGTGTCAACATTTAAAAAATATACACTTTGAATGCAATAAATAAAAGTGGGGTATGTGATAGGCCCCAAACTAAAGATAGGCCTATCAGAAGAAATACTCTCATTTTTAATAACTAAAATCATGTAACATAACCTTCCCAAAATCCTGGCAAACCTATGCATGGGGGGCATAGGTGTACTCAGGGTGCCTTGCAGAAAACAACCTAAAGTATTCTTTTGCAATAACTTACAACAGTCTCTCCTAAATCATAGTAAAAAAGCAATGTGTCTGTAACAATGAAAATTGAAAAATTACCACCATATACTTTCTCCAATTTTTTGGGCTAAAACGGTTGCATCAAAGTCATCAAACCACTCCATGTATAATACCTTGGGGGGTCAACTTTTTAAATATAATCACATTTATGGAAAACAAATAAATTGGGGTATGTTAAAAGACCCCCAAAAAAAGACGATAGGCAAAGAAAATATGTTAAATGTGAAAAAAAATCACAAACACATGTCAGACATTTGGCATTGCACCGCCCAAACAAGCCACCAAACCTATGCATAGGTGGTATCACTGAACTCAGGAGATGTTGGTGACCACATATTGGTGTCTTCTTTGGTAGTAACACATAACAGGAGCTGTGAATCCATGTCTAAAGTACAATGTATGTGAAAAATAACACAAAGAAATGAATGCCCAATAGTTTGACAAAGACTAGTGGTTGAATTAGTGTATGGAAAGTGTTAAAACACCTGCATTTGAAATACCCTAGGATGTCTACTTTTCAAAAATATATGGTTTTATGGGGGTAAATTACATTGGCCGGCTTCAGAAATGTCTTAAATAGAACATGGGTGCATGGGATGTGAAAATGGGAAGTGTAAAAAATGGAATGCGCTTCCTAAAAATAAGGCCTTCTAGCCCCCAGAGAACCCAACACACCTATACATGGGTGGTATCACTGTACTCAGGAGATGTTGTTGAACACATATTGAGGTGTTTTTTGGCAGTAAACACATAACAGGAACTGAGAATCCATGCCTAAAGTACAATGTGTGTGAAAAATAACACAAAAAAATGACTACCCAAAAGTTTGACAAAGACTGGTGGTTAAATAAGTTCATGGAAAGTGTGAAAATACCAGCATTTCAAATACCCTAGGGGGTCTACTTCTCAAAAATATATGGTTTTATGGGGGTAAATTTCATTGACCGGCTTCAGAAATGTCCCAAATAGGACATGGGTGCATGATGACCGATGTGAAAATTCCAAGTTGAAAAACTGGAATGCGCTTCCTAAAATTAAGGCCTTTTAGCCCCCAGAGAACCCGACACACCTATACATGGGTGGTATCACTGTACTCAGGAGATGTTGTTGAACACATATTGAGGTTTTTTTTGGCAGTAACACATAACAGGAACTGAGAATCCATGCCTAAAATACAATGTGTGTGAAAAATAACACAAAATAATGACTACCCAAAAGTTTGACAAAGACTGGTGGTTGAATTAGTGCATGGAAAGTGTTAAAATACAAGCATTTGAAATACCCTAGGGTGTCTACTTTTCAAAAATATATGGTTTGATGGGGGTAAATTCCATTGACCAGCTTCAGAAATGTCCCAAATAGGACATGGGTGCATGATGACCGATGTGAAAATTCCAAGTTGAAAAACTGGAATGCGCTTCCTAAAATTAAGGCCTTTTAGCCCCCAGAGAACCCGACACACCTATACATGGGTGGTATCACTGTACTCAGGAGATGTTGTTGAACACATATTGAGGGTTTTTTTGGCAGTAACACATAACAGGAACTGAGAATCCATGCCTAAAGTACAATGTGTGTGAAAAATAACACAAAATAATGACTACCCAAAAGTTTGACAAAGACTGGTGGTTGAATTAGTGCATGGAAAGTGTTAAAATACAAGCATTTGAAATACCCTAGGGTGTCTACTTTTCAAAAATATATGGTTTGATGGGGGTAAATTTCATTGACCAGCTTCAGAAATGTCCCAAATAGGACATGGGTGCATGATGACCGATGTGAAAATTCCAAGTTGAAAAACTGGAATGCATTCCTAAAATTAAGGCCTTTTAGCCCCCAGAGAACCCGACACACCTATACATGGGTGGTATCACTGTACTCAGGAGATGTTGTTGAATACATATTGAGGTTTTTTTTGGCAGTAACACATAACAGGAACTGAGAATCCATGCCTAAAGTACAATGTGTGTGAAAAATAACACAAAATAATGACTACCCAAAAGTTTGACAAAGACTGGTGGTTGAATTAGTGCATGGAAAGTGTTAAAATACAAGCATTTGAAATACCCTAGGGTGTCTACTTTTCAAAAATATATGGTTTGATGGGGGTAAATTCCATTGACCAGCTTCAGAAATGTCCCAAATAGGACATGGGTGCATGATGACCGATGTGAAAATTCCAAGTTGAAAAACTGGAATGCGCTTCCTAAAATTAAGGCCTTTTAGCCCCCAGAGAACCCGACACACCTATACATGGGTGGTATCACTGTACTCAGGAGATGTTGTTGAACACATATTGAGGGGTTTTTTGGTAGTAACACATAACAGGAACTGAGAATCCATGCCTAAAGTACAATGTGTGTGAAAAATAACACAAAATAATGACTACCCAAAAGTTTGACAAAGACTGGTGGTTGAATTAGTGCATGGAAAGTGTTAAAATACAAGCATTTGAAATACCCTAGGGTGTCTACTTTTCAAAAATATATGGTTTGATGGGGGTAAATTCCATTGACCAGCTTCAGAAATGTCCCAAATAGGACATGGGTGCATGATGACCGATGTGAAAATTCCAAGTTGAAAAACTGGAATGCGCTTCCTAAAATTAAGGCCTTTTAGCCCCCAGAGAACCCGACACACCTATACATGGGTGGTATCACTGTACTCAGGAGATGTTGTTGAACACATATTGAGGTTTTTTTTGGCAGTAACACATAACAGGAACTGAGAATCCATGCCTAAAGTACAATGTGTGTGAAAAATAACACAAAATAATGACTACCCAAAAGTTTGACAAAGACTGGTGGTTGAATTAGTGCATGGAAAGTGTTAAAATACAAGCATTTGAAATACCCTAGGGTGTCTACTTTTCAAAAATATATGGTTTGATGGGGGTAAATTCCATTGACCAGCTTCAGAAATGTCCCAAATAGGACATGGGTGCATGATGAACGATGTGAAAATTCCAAGTTGAAAAACTGGAATGCGCTTCCTAAAATTAAGGCCTTTTAGCCCCCAGAGAACCTGACACACCTATACATGGGTGGTATCACTGTACTCAGGAGATGTTGTTGAACACATATTGAGGGTTTTTTTGGTAGTAACACATAACAGGAACTGAGAATCCATGCCTAAAGTACAATGTGTGTGAAAAATAACACAAAATAATGACTACCCAAAAGTTTGACAAAGACTGGTGGTTGAATTAGTGCATGGAAAGTGTTAAAATACAAGCATTTGAAATACCCTAGGGTGTCTACTTTTCAAAAATATATGGTTTGATGGGGGTAAATTCCATTGACCAGCTTCAGAAATGTCCCAAATAGGACATGGGTGCATGATGACCGATGTGAAAATTCCAAGTTGAAAAACTGGAATGCGCTTCCTAAAATTAAGGCCTTTTAGCCCCCAGAGAACCCGACACACCTATACATGGGTGGTATCACTGTACTCAGGAGATGTTGTTGAACACATATTGAGGTTTTTTTTGGTAGTAACACATAACAGGAACTGAGAATCCCTGCCTAAAGTACAATGTGTGTGAAAAATAACACAAAATAATGACTACCCAAAAGTTTGACAAAGACTGGTGGTTGAATTAGTGCATGGAAAGTGTTAAAATACAAGCATTTGAAATACCCTAGGGTGTCTACTTTTCAAAAATATATGGTTTGATGGGGGTAAATTCCATTGACCAGCTTCAGAAATGTCCCAAATAGGACATGGGTGCATGATGACCGATGTGAAAATTCCAAGTTGAAAAACTGGAATGCGCTTCCTAAAAATAAGGCCTTCTAGCCCCCAGAGAACCCAACACACCTATACATAGGTGGTATCGCTGTACTCAGGAGATGTTGTTGAACACATATTGAGGTGCTTTTTGGCAGTAACACATAACAGGAACTGAGAATCCATGCCTAAAATACAATGTGTGTGAAAAATAACACAAAAAAAATGACTACCCAAAAGTTTGACAAAGACTGGTGGTTGAATTAGTGCATGGAAAGTGTTAAAATACCAGCATTTGAAATACCCTAGGGTGTCTACTTTTCAAAAATATATGGTTTGATGGGGGTAAATTCCATTGGCCAGCTTCAGAAATGTCCCAAATAGGACATGGGTGCATGATGACCGATGTGAAAATTCCAAGTTGAAAAACTGGAATGCGCTTCCTAAAATTAAGGCCTTTTAGCCCCCAGAGAACCCGACACACCTATACATGGGTGGTATCACTGTACTCAGGAGATGTTGTTGAACACATATTGAGGTTTTTTTTGGCAGTAACACATAACAGGAACTGAGAATCCATGCCTAAAGTACAATGTGTGTGAAAAATAACACAAAATAATGACTACCCAAAAGTTTGACAAAGACTGGTGGTTGAATTAGTGCATGGAAAGTGTTAAAATACAAGCATTTGAAATACCCTAGGGTGTCTACTTTTCAAAAATATATGGTTTGATGGGGGTAAATTCCATTGACCAGCTTCAGAAATGTCCCAAATAGGACATGGGTGCATGATGACCGATGTGAAAATTCCAAGTTGAAAAACTGGAATGCGCTCCCTAAAAATAAGAGCTTTTAGCCCCCCGAGAACCCGACACACCTATACATGGGTGGTATCACTGTACCCAGGAGATGCTGCTGAAGACATATGAGGGTGTTATTTGGCAGTAACCCTTAATATTATCAGTAAATGTATTCTTAAATTGCTATTTTGTCAAAAAATCAAATTATTTTTTTTTCCCCCCCAAACTTTGGCATAGATTGGTGGTAAAATGGTTGCATGAAAAAAGTCAAAATACCCCAAGTTTAATACCTTAGGTTGTCTTCTTTTAAAAAATATATACATTTGAAGGGTTATTCAGGGATTCATGACAGATATTGGTGTTACAATGTAACTATCGCCAATTTTGAAAAAACATGGTTTTGAAATAGCAAAGTGCTACTTGTACTTATTGCCCTATAACTTGCAAAAAAAGCAAAGAACATGTAAACATTGGGTATTTATAAACTCAGGACAAAATTTAGAAACTGTTTAGCATTGGTATTTTATGGTGGTTGTAGATGTGTAAGAGATTTTGGGGCTCAAAGTTAGAAAAAGTGCATTTTTTTTTCATTTTTTCCTCATATTTTATATTTTTTTTTATAGTAAATTATAAGATATGATGAAAAAAATGGTATCTTTAGAAAGTCCATTTAATGGCGAGAAAAACAGTATATAATATGTGTGGGTACAGTAAATGAGTAAGAGGAAAATTACAGTTAAATACAAACATCGCAGAAATGCAAAAATAGCCTTGGTCCCAGATGGTCAACAAATTGAAAAGTGGTCTGGTCACTAAGGGGTTAACATATCTCTACCGTATATCAGAAATCTTGTCTGCAAATTTAATTGTTTTCCAAACCCACTCCGTGGGTATCCTTTGCTCTGTACCAATCCGTTTACAATACCTAGGTTTCAAAATGGCGCTTTAAACACAAAGTTATTGGTTTAAGTATTTTGAACACTCAGTGCTGAAAATAGTGGGATAACGTGACATCATCTGCAAATAAAAGATATAACTTTTAGAACGTTATGAAACTTCGTTTTGGAGAAAATATAGGTCAGTAGGTTTTAATTAATGTTTGTTAACTTTAATATGTTAGTTGTTTAGCTTAAAAATTATAACAGAAAGTAATCCTTTAAAACTCCATGCTTTATCTAAATCATGAAACGTTAATTGTGCCTTTAATGTTCCTTTAATTGTGACATTACTGCTGCAATGTTTTAGCTGCATACCCTGCACTATACTGCAAAACTGATGTATCATAATATTGTAACTATATAAATACATTACTTCATGTATTCATGTATTTGAAGTAAGGGGTCAGATCAAGGATAGATGGCTTGTAAGTCCTGCTGTATTTTGTGTGTGTTTCCAGTGGGAAATGAGTGCTAAAACAAGTTGTCTTATTTCACAGCTCCCCTTGTTTGATATGGCCATTAATAGTTTCATGTGCTGAATGTGATTAGGGACAATTTGTTTCTCAGACTCATTCCTCTCAAGTCTTTGGGCTGTTTGGATAATCAGTTTCCTGTCTGCTTTTTTGCTTGGAGCACAAACTGTACGACACAAGTTAAAAATAAGCTTTTTTTTCACAGCAGATCAAGTACCTGTGAGATGAGGGAATATTTTCTTTGTATTCATAGTACAGAAATGAGAGTGTCTATTTTTGTAATGGCTTCAGTCCTAAGGCAGCATTGCATGTTTCAACTTGTTCATCAAATTTTATCCGTGACGCAGATTATCTGCAAAATACCACTGGGGCTATTGTGTTTGTCATTTATATCCTACTTAGCTCCAAGTTGATATAAAAATTAAATGGAAAATAATTTGGTATATTACAGGCACATTATACACACAGTTCATGTTATTAGTAAAAATGTCTATACCACTGGTTTCTGCATATTAAACCTAAATAAAACTTCCTTACACTCATTTTGTTTTTGAACCTTTGACTGTCAAGTGTGCTGCAGACAGACACAGGCAAGTTTGGTTTTAATACATTATAAAAACTGAATTTTTTTTTGTTTACAGTAAATATTCTGCATTACCTTACTGAACATACCAGGGCTCTTTTGGATAAGTGAGACAATGGAGTAAAAAAAGTCTGTAATATCTCTTGGGTTATTTCACATGGCAGAGGAGATGTAATCAATTAGTATATTGAACAGTGTACCTGCACCTAGCAAATATCAGATGCTAAATACATAAGTATTGTCCTCCAATTTGCATTTACTGATCTGTTTAGTTACATTACCACTGGTACTTAAACATGCCTGGCAAGAATAATTTTTAGCAAACATGTTGTATATAGCAAAACAGTAGCTTTAAATGGAACTTGTATACAGAATATAAACTGCTCTAAAATAATGAAGTATCTTAAAGGGATATGAAACCCAATTATTTTTTATTTCATGGTTCAGATAGATCATGCCATTATAAGCAACTTTCTAATTTACTCCTATTATCAATTTTTCTTCATTCTCTTTGTATCTTTATTTGAAATGTAAGCTTAGGAGTGGGCCCATTTTTGGTTCAGCACCCTAGGAATCGCTTGCTGATCGGTGACTACATTTAGCCACCAATCAGCAAGTGCTACCCATGTTCTGAACCAAAAACCATTTTCTAAGCTTACCTTCCTGCTTTTCAAATAAAGATACCAAGATAACAATGAAAAATTGATAATAGGAGTAAATTAGGAAGTTGTTTAAAATTGCGTGTTCCATCTGAATCATGGAAGAAAAAAAACAACATAATTTATGTAAGAACTTACCTGATAAATTAATTTCTTTCATATTGGCAAGAGTCCATGAGCTAGTGACATATGGGATATACAATCCTACCTACCAGGAGGGGCAAAGTTTCCCAAACCTCAAAATGCCTACAAATACACCCCTCACCACACCTACAATGCAGTTTAATGAATAGCCAAGTAGTGGGGTGATAAAGAAAGGAGTAAAAAGTATCAACAAAGGAATTTGGAAATAATTGTGCTTTATACAAAAAAATCATAACCACGATAAAAAAGGGTGGGCCTCATGGACTTTTGCCAATATGAAAGAAATGAATTTATCAGGTAAGTTTTTAAATTATGTTTTATTTCATGTAATTGGCAAGAGTCCATGAGCTAGTGACGTATGGGATAGCAATACCAAAGATGTGGAACTCCACGCAAGAGTCACTAGAGAGGGAGGGATAAAAATAAAAACAGCCATTTTTCGCTGAAAAAAGTAATCCACAACCCAAAATATAAATTATTTTTTTTTTGAAATATTTTTTATTGAGGTTTAGGCTTGAAGATGACAACATACAATAATAAGTTTGCGATAGTAAATGTGTTTACATCATTCGTCAATAAACAAATCTGAACATAGCAAGGCAATAAAAATAAAATACAACAGAAAGAATAACAATGCCTTAAAATAGACAAGCATCTCAAACCTCAGATTTTATATATATAATGGCGTAGCTGGCTGACTAGTTAACAGGTCTCTAATAAGTCCATTAGTTTCATGAAAATGGGATAGCATGTGGTAGTCAGTTCTGTGGCCTCTACTGGGCCAAAGAGTAGCATAGAATGAAAATATAATAAAGGGGGGGGGAATTCAGCGGGTAAGCACCGCTTATGAAATAGGGGGGATGTGGGGGGGGGGGCGGAGCCATAAGGAAGAACTTCCTGTGAGGATTAGTCGTGTTTAAAATTTATTTTCATAGAGGCAGTTATAAGATGACATAGCCAAATGCCCAGTGTCTTTCTGCCAGCTAGGGAGTTAAAATAGACAGGTTTGCAGGGGCAGAATATCTATGAGTCAAATAATCCTATCTGGATCAAGCACCTGCTATGCTTAACAATTTCTGCATAGGTATTATGTACCTATAGCCTCAGGACTAGCTATCAGAACCAGAACGGCTGAAGTAAAATGTGAAAATGTGAATCATATACAATAACTGCTACCAATATTCATATGGGCTAGGCTATACACGGCAAATATGATATTCAAACTGATATGGCTATATAAACTTAGACCTTAGTAGGAGGGTATGTCATTTAAAGACTAAGCAAAGAGAACATACTGTGTGATAAACAAACATTACTAAACATATAAATGTAAAACTAGGAGTTAAATAGCTAAGCTAGCTTCTAATATTAGATTAACTGAATATACTGTACATACCCAATAATGGTAATATATATTTATAAGCCTTAAGTAATATCACAAGTGTGTAATATAGTAGGTTAGATTGCTAATATAGTCATCAAATGTTAGCATGGAATTACTGTCTATATATACATATGTAAGTATACAGACCCTTGCACAACAGGTAATAAGAAAAAATAGGTGTGTGTACCCGTACCTCAGTTGGAAACTAATAGCAAACTGGAATATGATACAGAGGCATATAACACATAAAAAGATAACAGAGGGGCATAAACTTAACAGCTACAAGAGATTACACTATGCTTGAGGTTTTTAGGGCTAATCATGTCAGGCTTAGGGCATTACTACTTTACATATATGAACATGTGCATACAGTTTTTTAAAAACAGGTACAAGCTGAGTAGTGCCCTAATATATCACAAGTTAAATAGGAGTATGGGGAAGATATGCTGTTAGAGACTTTTACATAATTCCATAGGGAGTATAGTAGATTGTATGGTGGCACAGGATATATAGGCACTTAGGGGATAAAATAGGTGCAAGATCAAATAACAGTGAACTATAAGACCAAACCTTCCTATCATTAAATGTAATAGCATTTTTAAGCGCATTAGGAAGGGGAATAGTTAATACAGGTAGAACCCCTAAAACAGAACATGTAAATAAAGCTCAATTTAGTGAGTACACATATCATAATAGCAAGAGCTCTGATATTGAGTACATTAAGGAGTATGTACAATAAAGACTCGTATAAAATATATAATAATGGATTGTTTTAAATTATCATATACCAAGCTGTAACTATATGGGTTGAGCATTTAACTTCACATTCTCTAACTTGCATGAAATGCTTCGGTGTACACTCTTTACCCACAACGATTGTGCAAACCGTGGAAACTATAGAAATCAATAGACATCAGGAGGCTCTCAGACTCTAACGTAACCTAAAGAGCAAGAAAAAAAAAACAAAAAAAGAAAAAACCTGTAAGGCCATGAGATCTCACTGTCTAAATAAAAGTATATTCAGCCGATACCCAATTTATGAGGATTATCGTCCGGTATCTTGGAGTGAAAAAACATCCCTTGTGGAGGAAGAGATCTGAAGACCTGCTCAATGGCATGTATTCTAATCAAACTAATGTCCACAGCTGTTTTTGTTCTGTACCAGTTCATAGAGGAGCTTGCCTTTATCCATATGCGTTGTCGCCTTATCTCCCCTTCACACGCTGCAACTCCCAAACAACGCTGGAGTAAGATGGCAGCTTCAACTGTGCGATGCTGCATGAGTACAGTCACTTCTGAGGGATCGCCTGAAAATCTGCTTAGCTTCCAGCTGAAGCTCTCCCCCGTCGCCGCTGCGGGAAATTTGCCATCCGATGCGGGTAATCTTCTCAGCAAGTTAGTTGCGCTATAAGTGAGCTGAGCCTGTGTAGTATTAACTCCAGGAGGAACCCCTTGTAGTGTGTCAGGCCTCGGAATCGCAGTAGTAGTAGGACTCGGGCGTCTCTTAGTAAGTCCGTGCCTAGGCACTGTCGTGCCGATCATATCTGCATCCACTTCAGAGTCTAAGCCGGTCGCTTCTGTCTCCATTGAAATGAATTCCTCTATCAGCGTGTTAGTCATGGCCTGCGTCTCTGGTATAGTAATGGCTGCCTCCACGTGTGTATCTCTCAGGATGTCTGTAAGGCTTTCAAAACCCTCCGTCATTTTTAGGTCTAAGTCCAGCAATAAATTGTAGAGAATAGTATATTCGCCCTCCATGCTTTCGAAAATATGCTAAGTAGCACTGTAAAAGCCGCTATTAAACCTTGTGTGGCCTGGCGGGAGAAGGCTATCTCGTATCTGGTTGAAAGTGTTGGTAATTTAGTCCATCTGCAGAGCGAGGAATAGTGTATGTATGCTCCTTATTCTTATGGATCTCATTCCTGCCAGAAATAGTCTTCATATATTTATTAAATGAGACTTTTCAAGTTGAAATGGCAAGAGCTCTCCATTCATGCGTCTGCTCAAGTTAACAGTTGGCTCCGCCCCCCCCCAAAATATAAATTTTAATCTCATGAAATGAAAAGAAAAAACTTAAAACAGAAGCAGAAGAGTCAAACTGAAACAGCTGCCTGAAGAACATTTCTACCAAAAACTGCTTCCGAAGAAGCGAATACATCAAAACGGTAGAATTTAGTAAGTGTATGCAAAGAAGAGAAAGTTGCTGCTTTGCAAATCTGATCAGCTGATGCTTCATTCTTAAAAGCCCACAAAGTGGAGATTGATATAGTAGAATGAGCTGTAATTCTCTGAGGCGGGGCTTGACCCGACTCCAAAATAAGCTTGATGAATCAAAAGCTTTAACCACAATGCCAAGGAAACGGCAGAAGCCTTCTGACCTTTCCTAGAACCAGAAAATATAACAAATAGACTAGAAGTCTTCCTGAAATCTTTAGTAGCTTCAACATAATATTTCAAAGCTCTTACCACATCCAAAGAATGTAAGGATTTCTCCAAAGAATTCTTAGGATTAGGATACAAGGAAGGGACAACAATTTCTCTATTAATGTTGTTAGAATTCACAACCTTAGAGAAGAATTTAAATGAAGTCCGCAAAACCGCCTTATCCTGATGAAAAATCAGAAAAGGAGATTCACAAGAAAGAGCAGATAATTCAGAAACTCTTCTAGCAGAAGAGATGGCCAAAAGGAACAACACTTTACAAGAAAGTAGTTTAATGTCCAAAGAATGCATAGGCTCAAATGGAGGAGCCTGTAAAGCCTTCCAAACCAAATTAAGACTCCAAGGAGGAGAGATTGATTTAATGACAGGCTTGATACAAACTAAAGCCTGTACAAAACAGTGAATATCAGGAAACTTATCAATATTTTTGTGAAATAAAACATAAAGAGCAGAGATTTGTCCCTTCAAGGAACTTGCAGACAAACCCTTATCCAAACCATCCTGAAGAAACTGTAAAATTCTAGGAATTCTGAAAGAATGCCAAGAGAATATACGAGAAGAACACCAAACTAATAATAAATCTTTCTAGAAACAGATTTACGAGCTTGTAACATAGTATTAATCACTGAGTCAGAGAAACCTCTATGACTAAACACTAGGCGTTCAATTTCCATACCTTCAAATTTAATGATTTTAGATCCTGATGGAAAAAACGGACCTTGAGACAGAAGGTCCAGTCTTAATGGAAGAGGCCAAGGTTGGCAACTAGACATCCCAACAAGATCCGCATACCAAAACCTGTGAGGCCATGCTGGAGCTACCAGCAACACAAACAACTGTTGAATGATGAATTTGGAGATCACTCTTGGAAGAAGAACTAGAGGTGGGAAAATATTAGCAGGTTGGTAACACCAAGGAAGTGTCAATGCATCCACTGCTTCCGCCTGAAGATTCCTGGACCTGGACAGGTACCTGGGAAGTTTTTTGTTTAGATGAGAAGCCATCAGATCTATTTCTGGAAGACCCCACATCTGAACAATCTGAGAAAACACATCTGGATGGAGGGACCACTAAAGTCTGACGGCTGAGATAATCCGCTTCCTAATTGTCTACACCTGGGATATGTACGGCAGAAATTAGACAAGAGCTGGATGCCGCCCAAGAAAGTATTCGAGGTACTTCTTTCATAGCTAGGAGGCTGTGAGTCCCACCCTGATGATTGACATATGCCACAGCTGTGATATTGTCTGTTTGAAAGCAAATGAACGGTTCTCTCTTCAACAGAGGCCAAATCTGAAGAGCCCTAAAAATTGCACAGAGTTCCAAAATATTGATTGGTAATCTCGCCTCTTGAGATTTCCAAACCCCTTGTGCTGTCAGAGATCCCTATTCATGTAGCAGTATGTGCAGCAACCAATCGTATGCATTTACCTGTAGTGGTGCACAAATGGCCAACAAATATTATTGCAGTGCATGTGGTTTTTAGAAAATGGGACCCTATAGTGTGTTTTTTTATTTTTTTATCAGTCTTTTATCAGTCTTCAAATTAACCTAAAAATAAAATGTTCATACATTTTAGCAGAAAATAAACAGTGTTATCACATTTGGGGCCAGATAAGGGAGCGCGAAAAGGGGGTATTTGTGCACTTTGGGTTTTTTGCTCGTATTACAAGTTGAAAGTAAACGCAATCACATGAGACCAATTGAAGTTCATGGTCATCGGGTTATCATGACTTTATAGCTCTGGTTAACTCTTTTGCGACACAAACAAGTGTCACAAAACACATCAAAAATAGTTTACAAAGTACAGTTATACTTACCATAACACCATCTAATAAAAATTATTTTAAAAAATATTGCACAAAAAAGTTAAGGGTTAAATGGCAGGCAAAGGGCTTTAACATAGAGATGTATACATATACATACATACATTTCCAAATAGTGTATATATACACTACGCCGGGATTAGGTTCCAGAAGGAATGCTTGTAAATCTAAACCGTTGTAAATTGAAACCCAGTTTATAATGTAAGTCAATGGGAAGTGAGGGAGATAGGTTCCAGGCCCCTCTCAAAAATTGTCATAAGTAACACCTAATACATTATTTTTAAAGCTTTGAAATGAATACTTTAAATGCTAAACAGCATTATAAACCTAATAAAATAATCACACAACACAGACTTTACTTACATTTTTCTGCAAACAGTTCTTTATATGCATTCCAATCTGGACTGATTTATAGACAGGAAGATCTTGTTCCTTTGAAATCTGCTTGGTAGCTCAGGTCTAGTTAAACTGATTAATTTCAGCTTGCTTGGCTTTGCTGCATCACAAGCGGACAGCTCCACCTACTGGCTATTTTAAAAAATGCACTGCTTCTCAATGTTTTTCAATAGCAGTCACATGACTGGAAAAAAAGGTTGTTATTCTGAAACGGTGTAAATTGATCCGTTGTAAAACGAGGGCCACCTGTATATATGTGTGTGTGTGTTTTTTTGTGTGTGTACAGATATATTTATGTATTTATATTTCTTTATATGTATTTACAGACATATATACACATATAAACACATACTGTAAATATATGTACACACACATATATATATATATATATATATATATATATATATATATATATATATAAATAAATAAATATATATATATATGTGTGTGTGTGTGTGCATTGGAGCCCTTTGCAGTTAAGTAGATGAAAACATGTAAAAGCATATTTCTGCAATATTCATATTTAATAAAGTGTTTTTCTCACATTCCAATGTTTTGCACATAGCAGAATATGTTCTCTGTATTTTATAATTTATATTTCTAAATATACCTGTATATATCTCTACCTATACATATGAGCATGTATATATGTATGTATCTTTGAATAAATAGAACATATTCTGCTATGTGAAGAACATTGCAATGTGAAACATTCATATTTTCATGTTGGGTTAGCACACTTGAGAATATACGATTTTTTGCTCCATTAACTTATAGGGGAATACATTCTTGTGTGTGCAATATTCTAAGTCCGGCTTTTTACACGCGTCAGTTTAGCACGCAAGTGAAAAAAGTTTACTTTCTACACGAGCACTACCCAATGTGCGCAAAAAGCTTAATTGTAGCGGAGTTAATGCTCGAGTGGGGCATATTTATCATGTCTGCCCGACATTGATAAATGCTGACAGCATACGCTGTTGGCATTTATCATTGCACAAGCATTTCATTAGCAGGGGGTGTCGTTAGCAGGGGGTGTCAATCATCCTGATCGTATCCGATCGGAATGATTGCTGTCTGCCGCCTCAGAGGTGGCGGACCAGTTAAGGAGCAGCGGTCTTAAGACAGCTGCTTCTTAACTTATGTCTCCGGCGAGCCTGAAGGCTCGCACGGAAACAGCTGCATTCAAAGCTTCATAAATCGGCCTCATAGGCTTCCTTATTTTATCTCTTTCTTAGGTAATAATTGAAAATTAACATTTTAGTACATATATCTCCTGCCCCTGTCTAAAAGTGTGATTTCTTCTGCTGGGTGTTTTTATATAGTGTTTCTGTACCAGTTACTGCAGTATTGACATTTTCTGTATATGTAGCAAACAGCTATTGTAGATTACAAAATAAATTAAAGGAACTATGTGTAAACTATTTAATATACTCTAGCACGTAAAATGGATCATTGGGAACAAATTAAAAGAGAGACCGTTTTATAGTGCAATGCCCCTTTAATCAGTTTTCTCTAAAGGATAACATGGTATTTGCAATATTTGTGTTAAAGGGACAGTCTAGTCCAAAATAAACTTTCATGATTCAGATAGAGAATGCAATTTTAAACAATTTTCAAATTTACTTTTATCACCAATTTTACTTTGTTCTCTTGGTATTTTTAGTTGAATGCTAAACCTAGGAGGTTCATATGCTACTTTCTAAGCCCTTGAAGGCCGCCTCTTCTCTCAGGGCATTTTGACAGGTTTTCACCACTAGAGGGTGTTAGTTAATGTGTGTCATATAGATAACAATGTGATCATGCATGTGGAGTTCAGGTGAGCCAGCTCTGATTGGCTAAAATGGATGTCTGTCAAAAGAACTGAAAAAGGGGGCGGTTTGCAGAGGATTAGATACAATGTAATCACAGAGGTAAAAAGTGTATTTATATAATTGTGTTGGTGGTTCAAAACTAGGGAATGGGTAATAAAGGGATTATCTATCTTTTTAAACAATAACAATTCTGGTGTAGACTGTCCCTTAAATAAGAGATTTCTTCATTCTTACATCTTATTTACCTCTAGTTCATTAAGTAGAAGTCATAGCCTTTTTAGATTCTTGCATATTTCTGATTTTAAGAAGGAAACACTATTTAGGTGCTGCAAATAAAGTGAAACTTTATTTAATTTAACAATGGATTAATGCACCCTTGAAGAGTGTGTCATTGGCTGTGAGTTGCACTGAAGTATAATTAAACCAAACTGCAGCATGAAGCATAATTTGTACTATTCTGTCTAGAAACAAAATTCATGGATATGATTGCTAGTATTAAATGGGTCACCTTTTAGTGGGATTATTTAAGCTTAATGAGCTTTTTGTAAGTATTTTAGATTTGTATAGGTTAAACTCGATGGACTTCTGTCTTTTTTTAACCTCATCTACTATGTTACTGAACACCTTTTTTACACACTTTATATTTTATATTTACACCCACCTGTCATTAGTCATGTCACAGGCCAAAAAAATGAAAATAAAAACCAATAGCATGATAGGGCTGTCCTGTTTCAGAATGCTTTTGGAATGCAAAATGTACTGGAAAAAAAAAGCTGGTTTAGATGTTCAGTAAATTGCCGTTGGGTGACAATCTTAGAGTATTCTTAGCTGCTAATAGTCCACAAGAGCATACTTAAAGGAACAGTCTACTCCAGAAATGTTATTGTTTAAAGAGATAGATAATACCTTTAATACTCATTCCTCAGTTTTGTATAACCAACATGGTTATATTAATACATTTTTTACCTCTGTCCCCCTAATCTCATTTCTTTTAACAGACTTGCATTTTAGCCAATCAGTGCTGACTCATAAATAACTCCACACAGGAGTGAGCATAATGTTTATATGGCACACATAAACTAGCACTTTCTAGCTGTGAAAAACTGTAAATATTCAGTGAGATAAGAGACGGCCTTCAAGGGCTTAGAAATTAACATATCAGTCTACCTAGGTTTAGCTTTCAACAAAGAATACCAAGGAAACAAAGCAAATTTGAAGATAAAAGTAATTGTAAAATTGGAAAATTGTTAAAATTGCCCAATCTGAATCATGAAAGTTTTATTTTGACTAGACTGTCCCTTTAATAAACATATTTGACAGACAGGATTGTGCATGATGTATACTAGCCCAGCTCAACATTCTATTGTTGTGTTTCTTTATTACATATTTTTCAACCTTTCTTTAATCCATCTCCATGAACTGTAACAGTGAGGTTGATTGGTAAGTGCTGATCTTGTTACCCACAAGCTATGGAGGATTGAAATGGCTTAAAGTAAATATAAATGCTAAAACATCCCACTAGATTCTCACTTACTCACAATTTGCTGTGACTTTAAATGTATTTTGTGTTTTGTAGCTGCAGATTTCACATGTTCCAGGTCAGCAGAAATCTACTATGAAAACTAACTTTTGTTATTGACTCTATGGGGTCAATTTACTAAGTGGCGGGCGGACATGATTCGCTGTAGCATACGCTGTCGGCATTTAACATTTCACAAGCATTTCAAAAGAAATGCTTGTGAAATGCGGCACCCTGGACATTCGCGGCCAATCGGACGCTAGCAGGGGGTGTCAATCATCCTGATTGTAAAAGATGGCAGACAAGTTAAGGGGCAGCGGTCTTATGACCGCTGATTCTTTACTTCAGTTTCTGGATCACCGGAAACTACGGGCAGAGAAAGCAGCATCCGCTGCTTATTAAATCTGCCCCTGTAAATCCATTTTTATTTACATAATTACTTGAACGTTTCATTACTAGAGTAGGGTTGAGCAAACGTTTCGCAACATTCGAAAAATGAAACAAATTTTAACACATTCGTTCGGATCGAATTTAGAATGTTTACATAACATTCTAACATTGGATTTTCGAATGTTCGGTTTTCGAATTTTACGATTACATTCGAAAATATTCGGTTTGAAAATTTGAATTTATATATTTGTAATAGTATTTCTATAACGCTTTATTTAAATGTAATATTCGAATTATGCAATATTTCAATTCGAAAAATTAGAATTTATATATTTATAATAGTATATCTATAATGCTTTATTTAAATGTAATATTCAGATTATGCAATATTCGAAAAATTAGAATTTATATGTTTGTAATAGTATTTCTAATGCTTTCTTTAAATGTAATATTCGAATTATGCAATTTTCGATCGAAATAGAAACATTCAAATTGATATATTTGTATTTATTATGTATCAATTTACTACCTACCACATGAACTATTGAACTTCTGAATAGTATTTGTTAAATAGCATGTTAAATTCGAAATTTTGAATGTGGACATTCAATCTAATTATAAACATGCAAATTTGAAAGTGACATTTGAAAACTGTAAATAGCATTCGATTATAGAATTTTTAAGAATATTCGTTCACATCAACATTCGGATTTATATTTCGAATTTCGGTAATAACATTCGTTCTAACATTTGAATTTGGAAATTTACACATTCGCCCATCCCTATACTAGAGACAACACTGTTGTAAACAGCAGGTTAATACCCCAAATTCACCTCTAATAACTGCAAGCAGTTGAGTTTTCTATAGGGAAAGATTATCTCTTTAGGATTATTGGATATAGTTTTACTCAGATGGCATGTGCTGAAATTGTATTATTTGTGAGATGAAAACAAAAAATAAAGTTAATGTTTTAATCATCTTGCATTATTTTAGATCCAAGGTCTAGTGCTAAACCACTTGTATTCATAGTGAAAATGATAATTATATTGCTGCCATAGCAGTTTAACCCCTAGAAGCTGTTAGGATGTTCCATGGCATCCTAAAAGCACTTTAATGGCGTTAGGACAGCATGTAACGTCCTAACTGTTTTGGTGTCCTGCACCTACCTGTTTGATGAAAGGAAACATCCAAATGGGGGATTTGCCTGGCATTATAGGTAGTCCCCCAGGATCCAATCCAAGCATTGGTATCTTATTTCCTTCTATTGTTTACGTTGTTAACACTTGCCCCATCTTGAAGGGGTTAAAAATCCCTTAATTAAGTGTTTTGCCAATGTCATCTTAACAGAGTTCCTCTAGGTTGGTCTCTAAAATGTTTTGGGAATTATCCAATAGAATCGTGTAAACCTTTCAAGTTCAAGTTGCAGTGGAGATCCCCAAACTTTCCCGCATTTTGTTTGATGGTTCCAGTCTGAGGGCTTTGTTGCTGCTTTCTTTTTAATTTTATATTTTCAGTATCTAAACTTTACCCATATTCCACCATCTCTGGGCCAGCAGAACTCTGCCAGTGGACAGCCCAACAACACCAACAGTCCCCAACTGCAGCTATATAATAACCAGCCATGCTGTGACAATGGTTTGGCTCCACCTCAAGAACTAATGGAGAAAGTAAAAATTGGGAAATGCCATCCATAAGCAGGATACTTAAGGTATTGTAGCAGCAAAAACATAAGACCTAACACTAACTCCTAGACTTAAACCATAGCAATGTCACTGGAATCTAGTGGTATGAAGCATTGTCAATGGGGTTTTAAACCCAGATAACAAACACAAGATAGAAGTGAGGATTGCAAAACTATAGAGGTAAAAATCCAGATTTTGTATTTGTTTATTTCCATTGAGTTTTATTAGAAAAAAAAAATGTAAATACAATATAGGTAAATACTTCTGACATACATCAAGTCTAAATAATAAATAGCATAGGATAAGTACATCTGCTTTTGAGCTGTGTAGTAGCTACTAGCTAGTGTGTGCCTATCTGAGTTAGATGTGCTATTTTTTTGCTGTAAAATTGTGCAGAATCCATTTTTCTTGAAGTGCAGTGAACTGCTCCAAAATATTTTTCACTCTGGGGACCAGGGAATTATATAATTTTCTTAATTTTAGTGTTGTTGTAGTTTAAGTTAATCATAGGTTGTAGTGGTGCATAGCTGTGTGACTATGCTACTTGTTATCTATACTTCTTGTTTTATAGGGTTGGTGTACTATAATCTACTACACTAGCTCTGCTGCCACTCCTGCTTCCACCCTCCCTGCTCTGTAGTAGTCATCCTCCATCATTGCCAAATCCTCATGGAATTGCTGGCCGCTGTGTCCAAGAGGCCCTTTGCTCCTGTTGCCTTATACCATCCCTGCAGGTTTATTTTTTAGGTTTATGTACTGTCAGGTGTACCTATCAAGTTCAATAATTCTGCTGCCTGCTGCTGCCATGCCTGCTCATTCCCTCCCTGCTCTGTGGTGGTCATCATCTATCAATGCCAAATCCTCAGGGAACTGCTGGCCTTTGTGTCCAAGGGGCGCTAGCCACTTGTTACCCTTCTCCTCCCCTGTCTGTAGGTTTATTTTTGAGTTGTATGTACTGTCAGGCCTAACTAGTTCAGTATGTCACAATGTCTGCCTCCTGCTGCTGCTACTTCTGCTCCTGCCCTTCCTGCTCTATGGTGGTCATCATCCGTCAATGCCAAATCTTCTTGGAACTGCTAACCGTTGTGTCCATGAGGCTCTAGGCACCTTCTCCTCTCCTGCCTGAAGGTGTATTTTTGAGACTTTTGTACTGCCAGGCCTACCTATGTAGTTCAGTAACTCTGCTGCCAGCTGCTGCTACTCATGCCCCTATCCTCCCTGCTTTGTGGTGGTCATCAACTGACAATGTCAAATCCTCAGGAAACTTCTGGCCACTGTGTTAAAGGGACTCTAGGCACCTGTGTCCCTCTTCCTACCCTGCCTGGGGATGTTTTTTTTAGATATATGTACTGTCAGACCTACCTGTCTGTTTCAGAAAGTCTGCTGTCTGCTTCTGCCACTCGGGATCCTGCCCTCCCTGCTTCCATCAATGCCAAATCCTCAGGAAACTGCTGACAGACGTGTTCAAGCGGCTCAAGGCACCTGTTGCCCTCCCCCTCCTCTGTCTGAAGGTGTATTTTTGAGGTTTCAGTACTGTCAGGCCTACCTATCTAGTTCAGTTACTATGCTGATTCTGCTGCGGGTGCTACTTATGCCCTCCCTGCTCTGTGGTGGTCATTATCCATCAATGCCAAATCCTCAGGAAACTGCTGACCGCTTTTCCAAGGGACTCGTCTAAACATGTTTGTCCTCCTTCCTGGGAGGTATATTTTTTTGGGTTTATGTACTATTATCAGAAGCTTAGTACAATTATTCTGCTTCCTGCTGCTGCCCCTTCTGTTCCTGCCCTTCTCTGTGATGAGTCTTCAAAGATAAATAAATACAAGCTTGTTATGGAGCAGTTGTGTGAGAAATGTGGGTACTTTAGCATGTGGAATTTGAAGGGAAAAGATGAAAGTTAAAGGGAAAAAAAAATATCATATGGAAAGGTTTAAGTGGTGCTTTGATTGCAAAGTATTGTTTTACTTCTCTGTAAAACTTGTTCCAATTCCTGAATATTCTTGTGTCCCTTTAGTAATGAAGGTTTAAATTTGTTAGCTTTTCCAAGCAGTGTAATTGTGTGGTTAAAAGATTTTCTGCATGCTTCCCATAGGCTTTAGTGGGATGCAACAAATTCTGACATTAATAGTGGGGAAGATACTTTAAGGGATTATATTGATGAGTATATTCATGTAAACAAAATTATGGGGCCGAATTATCAAGATGCAAATGCAGCAGTTTCCGCGCGAGCCGTCAGGCTTGCCGGATACATAAGTTAAGAAGCAGGGGTCTTAAGACCGCTGCTCCTTAACTTATCCTCCATCTCTGAGGCGGCGGACAGCAATCATCCAGATCAGATACGATCAGGATGATTGACAGCTCCTGCTAGTGGCCGATTGTCCGTGAATCTGCAGGGGGCGGCATTGCACAAGCATTTCACTAGAAATGCTTGTGCAATATTAAATGCCGACAGTGTATGCTGTCGGCATTTAGCTATGTTGGCCGGACACTTGGTAAATCAGCCACTATGAGTTCAAATCAGCATAGTTTTATGAGAAATAGATCATTTTAAACTAATCTAATTAGATTTTACGAGGAAGTAAGTAAAAGTATAGATAAAGGGGATTTTGCAATGGTTTTTGATACAGTGCCACATGAGAGATTAATGTACAAAATTAAGGGACTGGGAATATCTGAAAATGTTAGCTCATGGATAAATAACTGGATAAGAGCAACAGGGAGCAACTAGTAGTAGTAAATGGATCATACTCAGTGGAGTTCCCCAGGGATCGGTTCTGGGCCCTGTTCTTTTTAATATTTTTATTAATGACTTGGAGCTGCGACTAAATAGCAACATCTCTATTTTTGCAGATAATACAAAGTTGTGTAAGGTCATTAGGTCAGAGCAGGATGAAATTGCATTACAAGGGGATCTGCAAAAATTAGAAGTATGGGCAGGTAAATGGAAAAGGAGAGTTGATACAGGAAACATTTTGGAAATAAAAATAAGCAGCCAATTTATTATTTAAATGGGACAAGACTTAGCCAAATAGAGGAGGAAATGGATTTGGGAGTAATAATAGATAGCAATCTAAAGATGTGTACAGAATGCAGGGCTTCTAAGGCTAATAAGATACTAGCATGTATTAAAAGAGGCATTGATGCAAGGGAAGAAAACATAATACTGTCACTATATAAATCACTGTTAAGACCTCACCTTGAGTATGGAGTGCAGTTCTGGGGACCAATCTCAAAAAAAGACATAGCAGACCTAGAAAAAGTTCAGAGAAGGGCCATAAAGCTAATA
Source organism: Bombina bombina (assembly GCF_027579735.1). Classification (NCBI taxonomy): domain Eukaryota; kingdom Metazoa; phylum Chordata; class Amphibia; order Anura; family Bombinatoridae; genus Bombina; species Bombina bombina. The sequence goes on from NC_069502.1 coordinate 417,791,834, forward strand.
AGGGGAATGAAGAATTTAAGCTATGAGGAGAGGTTAGCCAAACGGGGTCTGTTTTCTCTAGAAAAAAAAGGTGCTTGAGAGGTGATATTATAAATAACATATACATTGTTACAGCATAATGTTACAGCATAATCATGTTTTTTAAATAAGCAAGCTCATTTTTAATTCATTTTTGTAATAAAGTTGTTTTTTATAAGTATTTTGGATGACACACATCGGAAATGAGAATAATGTCAATTGTTAAAATAAAAAATGAATATTTGAGTGCTAAATGTGTATTCTGTTCAGCAACTTTGCTGATTTGAAATAAAATAGTATAATTTAATACACAGCAACATATTACCTATTAAGTGTGATAGTTAAATCAGCTGAAGAGATTAAAATAAAGGCAGTTCATTCATATTTTCACACACAGGTAGTGCCACTGGTACTTTTACTTTTCAGACATATATGAAAATGGGGGAGGAAAGCAAGAATAAAACGTAATAATTTATACCAACCATACTCCAAAGGGGGATTAGCATTGCCAAACCTGGAATGGTATAACTTTTCAACTATGTTACGTCTCCCTATCGACTGGTTGCTGCAAACTTTTAGGTATTCAACTAAGGAATTGGAAAAACAGGTCTGTTCACCACACTCTTTACATTTTATTATTTATTATTCGTGCCTCTAAAAGAGATCTAAGCAAAAACATTTCCTCACATCCTTTATATAGGGATATCTTAAAGGCTTGGAGGAGCTCTATGAAATGGTTAGGGAATGAATCAAATACTTCTAAGTGGATCTCAATACAGGGTAGTAAGTATTTCCCGCTAGGGAATATGCCCAATATATTTAGTAAATGGTCTTCAGGTAAACTGTTGCTTATCAAAGACTTCTATGATACTAACTCTGGAAAATTGTATTCTTTTAGAGAATTTCAGAAAATCTTTCTAAAAATCCAATCCAACCATAATGATGTTACAAAATTGTCATAAACATCTATTATTAGAAATACAACAGAGGGGGTTTTTGGTTACGCACACCACAAAAGGACTGTTTAAACTTAACACACATATTGTGGGAGTGCTACCAAAGTGACCAAAATAATTACAAAACAACAAAAGATATTTTGGTGCACATCCAACCACTTAAGTCCACTCTTTCATGGCATATTAGTATATGCTTCTGTCTGCCAAATATACTTACATAGCTTCTAATAAGATTGGGATAAACATCTCGCAATAATATGAGCTTATATTTGTGCTGCAAAAACAAATATACTTCTATCTGCTAAATATATTTACATAGTTCAAATAAAATTGAGATTAGCATCTTGCAATAGTATTGACTTATATTTATGCTGCAAAATTTTATTATTTTTTTGCTTTAAAAAATGCCTTTAAATGAAATGGGATCTTAGTCACACAATATGATCATATTCTGCTAAGCCAGTCACCACTTACAAGGTGTCCCATAAAGACTGGTCCTATACTAACCAGTTTCCACACTGCAGCAAGTCATGTCTACACAGTGTGAAGCTTTCTAGCTTATTGAGTATATTTATCAGGAACACACCTGGGCTGGGTGGCGTGCAGTAACCAAAGGGGAGGGATTTGGTCAGCTCCCTATTTAAGAAATACAACAGAGGGTTTTTTTTGTTACGCACACCACAAAAGGACTGTTTAAACTTAACACACATATTGTGGGAGTGCTACCAAAGTGACCAAAATAATTACAAAACAACAAAAGATATTTTGGTGCACATCCAACCACTTAAGTCCACTCTTTCATGGCATATTAGTATATGCTTCTGTCTGCCAAATATACTTACATAGCTTCTAATAAGATTGGGATAAACATCTCGCAATAATATGAGCTTATATTTGTGCTGCAAAAACAAATATACTTCTATCTGCTAAATATATTTACATAGTTCAAATAAAATTGAGATTAACATCTTGCAATAGTATTGACTTATATTTATGCTGCAAAATTTTTTTTATTTTTTTTTTGCTTTTTAAAAAATGCCTTTAAATGAAATGGGATCTTAGTCACACAATATGATCATATTCTGCTAAGCCAGTCTACCACTTACAAGGTGTCCCACATCAGACCTATCTATTATTAGAAGCCATTAATTCTGGAAAGTGGTCTTTATCCTCAATATATAAAAACCTTAGGCCTAGATTTGGAGTTTGGCGGTAGCCGTGAAAACCAGCGTCTAACGCATGGTCTAACGTTCACTTTTCAGCCGCGACTTTTCCATACCTCAGATCCCCTTACGTCAATTGCGTATCCTATCTTTTCAATGGGATCTTTCTAACTCCGGTATTTAGAGTCGTGTCTGAAGTGAGCGTTAGAAATCTAACGACAAAACTCCAGCCGCAGAAAAAAGTCAGTAGTTAAGAGCTTTCTGGGCTAACGCCGGTTCATAAAGCTCTTAACTACTGTACTCTAAAGTACACTAACACCCATAAACTACCTATGTACCCCTAAACCGAGGCCCCCCCACATCGCCGCCACTCGATTACATTTTTTAACCCCTAATCTGCCGACCGCCACCTACGTTATCCTTATGTACCCCTAATCTGCTGCCCCTAATACCGCCGACCCCTATATTATATTTATTAACCCCTAACCTGCCCCCCACAACATCGCAGCCAGCTACCTACAATAATTAACCCCTAATCTGCCGACCGCAAAGCGCCGCTACATAAGTTATCCTTATGTACCCCTAATCTGCTGCCCCTAACACCGCCAACCCCTATATTATATTTATTAACCCCTAATCTTCCCCCCTCAACGTCGCCTCCACCTGCCTACACTTATTAACCCCTAATCTGCCGAGCGGACCACACCGCTACTATAATAAAGTTATTAACCCCTAATCCGCCTCACTAACCCTATAATAAATAATATTCCTACCTTAATTCCGATTGGCTGATAGAATCCTATCAGCCAATCGGAATTCGAGGGACGCCATCTTGGATGACATCCCGTAAAGGAACCGTCATTCTTCAGTTGGACGTCGCCGGATGAAGATGGGTCCGCGGTGGAGGTCTTCAGGATGGAGCCGGTCCTCATCGGATGAAGATAGAAGATGCCGCTTGGAAGATGATGGTTGCCGGTCCGGATCTACTCTTCTTCCCCGTTAGGATGAACACTTTGGAGCCTCTTCTGGACCTCTTCAGCCACCGGATGATGGATCACCAGCCCCCGCTTGGGTTGGATGAAGATTTTGGAGCCAGGACCGATCGGTGATACCCGGTGAGGTGAAGACAAGGTAGGATGATCTTCAGGGGCTTAGTGTTAAGTTTATTTAAGGGGGGTTTGGGTTAGATTAGGGGTATGTGGGTGCTGGGTTGTAATGTTGGGGGGGGGGTATTGTATGGTTTTTTTTACAGGCTAAAGAGCTGAACTTCTTGGGGCATGCCCCGCAAAGGGCCCTGTTCAGGGCTGGTAAGGTAAAAGACCTTTGAACTTTAGTAATTTAGAATAGGGTAGGGCATTTTTTATTTTGGGGGTCTTTGTTATTTTATTAGGGGGCTTAGAGTAGGTGTAATTAGTTTAAAATTGTTGTAATATTTTTCTTATGTTTGTAAATATTTTTTTATTTTTTGTAACTTAGTTCTTTTTTATTTTTTGTACTTTAGTTAGTTTATTTCATTGTAGTTATTTGTAGGTATTGTATTTAATTAATGTATTGATAGTGTAGTGTTAGGTTTAATTGTAGGTAATTGTAGGTATTTTATTTAATTAATTTAATGATAGTATAGTGTTAGGTTTAATTGTAACTTAGGTTAGGATTTATTTTACAGGTAATTTTGTAATTATTTTAACTATTTTAGCTATTAAATAGTTCTTAACTATTTAATAGCTATTGTACCTGGTTAAAATAAATACAAAGTTACCTGTAAAATAAATATTAATCCTAAAATAGCTATAATATAATTATAATTTATATTGTAGCTATATTAGGATTTATTTTACAGGTAAGTATTTAGCTTTAAATAGGAATAATTTATTTAATAAGAGATAATTAATTTCGTTAGATGTAAATTATATTTAATTTAGGGGGGTGTTAGTGTTAGGGTTAGACTTAGCTTTAGGGGTTAATACATTTATTAGAATAGCGGTGAGCTCCGGTCGGCAGATTAGGGGTTAATAATTGAAGTTAGGTGTCGCCGATGTTAGGGAGGGCAGATTAGGGGTTAATTCTATTTATTATAGGGTTAGTGAGGCGGATTAGGGGTTAATAACTTTATAATAATAGTGGTGCGGTCCGCTCGGCAGATTAGGGGTTAATAAGTGTAGGCAGGTGAATGCGACGTTGTGGGGGGCAGATTAGGGGTTAATAAATATAATATAGGGGTCAGCGGTGTTAGGGGCAGCAGATTAGGGGTACAAAGGGATAATGTAAGTAGCGGCGGTTTACGGAGCGGCAGATTAGGGGTTAAAAATAATATGCAGGGGTCAGCGATAGCGGGGGCGGCAGAATAGGGGTTAATAAGTGTAAGGTTAGGGGTGTTTAGACTCGGGGTACATGTTAGAGTGTTAGGTGCAGACGCAGGAAGTGTTTCCCCATAGGAAACAATGGGGCTGCGTTAGGAGCTGAACGCGGCTTTTTTGCAGGTGTTAGGTTTTTTTTCAGCTCAAACAGCCCCATTGTTTCCTATGGGGGAATCGTGCACGAGCACGTTTTTGAGGCTGGCCGCGTCCGTAAGCAACTCTGGTATCGAGAGTTGAAGCTGCGTTAAATATACTCTACGCTCCTTTTTTGGAGCCTAACGCAGCCATTCTGTGGACTCTCAATACCAGAGTTATTTTTATGGTGCGGCCAGAAAAAAGCCAGCGTTAGCTACGCGGGTCCTTACCGACAAAACTCTAAATCTAGCCGTTAGAAAATTAGATGAGAGAAGAATATTGTAAGAATTAAGAAATAAATGGATAAATCTATTGGACATCCCCGACTTGGATAAATCTCTTTTTCAAAGCCTTAATAAAACTCAAACACTATGTACCTCTACGTACTTAAAAGAAAATCAATTTAGATTACATTTTAGGGATTATATTACACCATGCAGGGTTGCTAAATGGAAAAAGGAAGTTAGAAATATATGCCCTAAATGCCTATATGCAAATCCTTAGGAAATTCATTTTTGTAAATTGGACTAATAATAAAATCCCGTCAATCTCACAAGAAAAAAACCTGCAATTATAGCCACCTATAATTATAAATTAGGAGTAAAAAGGGGGGATTTTATTGGTAGGATCCGGAAGGATTTTATATGTTATCAAGGTGAGGGATTTAAAACCTGTTTAGAGCAAATTGCCAACATTCAACTATAATTTTAGGATGAGGAGGGAGGTAGGGAGGGAGTAATATGATTTTTTTTTGTGTGCAGAAAGATCTAAGAGGTGGAGAATTAGGAGATAGGAAGGAGAGCATTTATTAATGTAGAGCACATGAAAACGTGTAGAGCACATGAAAACAAGGAAAAAGCCAAAGTAGGTCACAAAGCTTTAACTAAACCCCTGTGCATAAAGCGTGCAGACTTCCTCAGGGTTTAATAACTTTATGGTATATACCATATAGGTATTAACCCCTGAGGAAGTCTGCATGCACAAATCACTCAGACTTTGTAGCGTTTTGAAGCCGTGAAGCGGATTACTGCTACCTAACACCGCCATAGGACTAACTGAGTGAAACAGTGTGATATTACGAGATACTGTATCCCTATAACTGATGTGCCTTTGGTATGACTTTTTTCGTTTTTAATCTTGTAAGTGCAAGGGCTGTGTTTGTATTACATTCTTACCCGCTAAATTGAATCGTACTGCACTGTGTCTTGTACAAAAGACTTACTAGTTTGATTCAAAAGACTGTCAATGGTAGTCATCAGAGTGCCTAGTTGTAGTCCAGATCTTTATGTCATCAGTGGGCGGAGTTTGGCAGCCATTTCAAATGGCCAGAAACAATATTAATATTAAAATAACTTTTTTTTACTGTTCCTGCTGCATGATATAGAAGGTAGTGCAGGAGGATATTTGCAGTTTAATCTAAGGTAAGACTTTAAGATGACTAAGGTGTAGACTGTCCATTTATCCACAGCTCTGAGGACGCATTAACCCGACAGGCGTTAACTTGAATTGTGCTCAAGCGATCACATTTACTTTCAACTTGTAATACCAGCGCAATTTAACCTGTGCACAAACGAACACAAAAACCCAATATCGCTTGCGTGCAAACATTTGCGCTCCAATCGTAATCTGACCCTATATAAAGTGTGTGTAAGCTTTAGAATATTCTTGGGGGAATGTCTAAGGGTCAGTAAATGTCTTAAGGTATGTCGGAATGAGGGGCAATACTTGGGTTTATGGGTAAAGTTAATAGGACACCTGATGGTATTAGTAATAGCTGGAAACTGCATGCATGTAAATGTGCAACAGTGGGAGAGAGTATGTGTGAAGGGTTGTGCATAAGAATGGCAGAGTGCATGCTGGGTATGGGAAAGAGTAAGAGGTAGCCAGATGCACAAGCCTGGGATGAGCAGCTACATGTGTGTATGTGTGGTGTTTTCCAAATCTGATAAAGGAGGTACAATTATTGTGCAGAACCGCAAAGATTATGTAAATGAAGCTGTGAGACAGCTTTCAGACTTGAAAACATAGCAAAGGTTGACATTTAATCCAACAGAAATGTTTAACCCCTTAACGACCGACGACCTATGGGGTAGTCCTCTAAAAAAATACACTTATGGACCGAGGACGTACCCCGTACGTCATCGGTCTTGGAAAGTGGTGGAAGCGATCCTGATCACTTCCAGCCGCATTCTGGTTATTGCAGTGATGCCTCGATATCGATTTTTATGAGAGCTGTTTGGGAGGGATCAGGGGGTCTGATGTGTCAGGTGGGAGGCTGATCTCTACACTAAAGCTAAAATTAACCCTGCAAGCTCCCTACAAGCTCCCTAATTAACCCCTTCACTGCTAGACATAATACACGTGTGATGCACAGCGGCATTTAGCGGCCTTCTAATTACCAAAAAGCAACGCCAAAGCCATATATGTCTGCTATTTCTGAACAAAGGGGATCCTAGAGAAGTATTTACAACCATTTGTGTCATAATTGCATAAGCTGTTTGTAAATAATTTCAGTGAGAAACCTAAAGTTTGTGAAAAAGTTTGTAAAAAAGTCAACAATTTTTTTTTTTATTTGATTGCATTTGGCGGTGAAATGGTGGCATGAATTATACCAAAATGGGACTAAATCAATACTTTGGGTTGTCTACTACACTACACTAATGCTAAAATTAACCCTACAAGATCCCTAAAAGCTCCCTAATTAACCCCTTCACTGCTGGGCATAATACATGTGTGGTGTGCAGCGGCATTTAGCGGCCTTCTAATTACCAAAAAGCAACGCCAAAGCCATATTTGTCTGCTATTTATGAACAAAGGGGATCCCAGAGAAGCATTTACAACCATTTGTGCCATAATTGCACAAGCTGTTTGTAAATAATTTCAGTGAGAAACCTAAAATTGTGAAAAATGTAACGTTTTTTTTTATTTGATCGCATTTGGCGGTGAAATGGTGGCATGAAATATACCAAAATGGGCCTAGATCAATACTTGGTGTTGTCTACTACACTACACTAAAGCTAAAATTAACCCTACAAGCTCCCTACATGCTCCCTAATTAACCTCTTCACTGCTGGGCATAATACATGTGTGGTGCGCAGTGGCATTTAGTGGCCTTCTAATTACCAAAAAGCAACGCCAAAGCCATATATGGCTGCTATTTCTTAACAAAAGGGGATTCCAGAGAACCATTTACAACCATTTATGCCATAATTGCACAAGTTGTTTGTAAATAATTTCAGTGAGAAGCCTAAAGTTTGTAAAAAAAATTGTAAAAAAGTGAACGATTTTTTTATTTGATCGCATTTGTCAGTGAAATAGTGGCATTAAATATACCAAAATGGGCCTAGATCCTTTGGGATGTCTTCTAAATAAAAATATATACATGTCAAGGAATATTAAGGAATTACTGAAAGATATCAGTGTTCCAATGTAACTAGCGCTAATTTTGAAAAAAAAAAGTGGTTTGGAAATAGCAAAGTGCTACTTATATGTATTGCCCTATAACTTGCAAAAAAAGCAAAGAACATGTAAACATTGGGTATTTCTAAACTCAGGACAAAATTTAGAAACTATTTAGCATGGGTGTTTTTTGGTGGTTGTAGATGTGTAACAGATTTTGGGGGTCAAAGTTAGAAAAAGTGTTTTTTTTTCCATTTTTCCCATTTTTTCCTCATATTTTATAAAAAAAAAATTATAGTAAATTATAAGATATGATGAAAATAATAGTATCTTTAGAAATTCCATTTAATGGCGAGAAAAACGGTATATAATATGTGTGGGTACAGTAAATGAGTAAGAGGAAAATTACAGCTAAACACAAACACCGCAAAAATGTAAAAATAGCCTTGTCCCAAATGGACAGAAAATGGAAAAGTGCTGTGGTCATTAAGGGGTTAAAGGGACATTCCAGTCAAAATTTAAATGCACATAGATGAATTACATATTTTAATAGAAACATATTTGTAATAAACATGTATTCGCAAAAATGCTTCTAGTAAAAGTTATTACTGTTTAAGTGTTAACATTTTTCTCTGTACATGAGTGTGAAGCATAGCTAGATATTCTCAGTACACCAGCATTTCAAATATTGCAGCTACTAAGTTCATCAGTGGGGCCTGTATTATGTCAGGAATTAACAAATTGCGTCATTACCAGATGATATAAGCACCGTAGGCACTCTCAGCAAGTGCTGTGTTTAAAATGCTGGTGCACGTTGCATATATAAATACACATTTGAAGCAGCTATAGCTTTTAATAGAAGCATTTTTTGCTAATACACTTATATAAAAAAAATGCTTCTATTCAAAAATGAAATGCATCCATGTTGATTCCAATTTTGGCTGGAATGTCCCTTTAAGAGAGACTTGATAATCCTATTAAACAGAGGTGCATATAATGGTTATATTAGTAAAATGCAAGTAGAGTGTCTGATCAATGAGACCCCTGTAATTCCAGTATTTAGACATTTACACAAGATTCATAAGTCGAAAGACAAACCCCCGGGTAGGCCTATCATTTCCACTGTGGGTGCATTAGGAGAGAATCTGGGTAAATGGATAGATGTTTTTTTACAAACCCTTGTCAAACAGTTACCAGGATACCTAGGGGATACAAAACAACTCCTTAGGTAATTAGAGAAACTTGATTGGATTAAAGAGTATACTTTTTTGACTGTGGATGTTGTTTTACTTTATTCCTGTATCCCTCACAAAAGGGCTTAGAAGCCATGGAGGGGATGATGAAATTATATATTACCTTTGATGAAGGTTTTATTCAGTTTTTAACAGATATTGTAGAATATCTATTGACCCATAATTATTTCATTTTTGAAGGTCAATATTTTTTACAAAGACAAGGTATGGCTATGGGGGTGCAAATAGCCCCCTCATATGCTAATTTGTACCTAGGATTTATCTAACTAGATACGATCTTTTCGGCTATTAATCCATTTAAAGAACATATTTTGTTCTATACTAGGTTTATAGATGACCTTTAGAAAAGATAAATCTGGGAATACTATTCTAAGAGCAGATTCTAGCCACCCAAGATGTGTAAAGAAAGGGATACCTAAAGGTCAGTTCATGTGGTTATGCAGAAATTGTACAGATATAGGTGCCTTTAAGGTTCAAGCAGAGGATCTGAAAAATAGATTGATATCTCGTGGGTATGATGATAAGGAACTAGTTAGAACGATTAATCAGAGATAAAAATAAATGTGACAGCTGATAAAAATAAGATCCTTACTTTCTCTACAAGATATAGTAAGCAGTATACTGAGGTGTGTAAAATCATACAGAAGTATGCACTTATATTAAGGAATGACCCCAAAATTGACAGAGCTGGTGAAGGAGGGTGTTAGGTGTGAATCCAGGAAAGCAGAGACTATAGAGAATACTCTTAAATGGAATTTTGTTTTAAAACCAATACCAGTGGGTATGAAATGGTTGAATAAAAAGAGCAGCAATTTCAGATGTGGTGGACAGTCTTTAAAGTCTTGTAAATTCATCAAGAGAGGTGATGTATTTGTCTCTACGGTCACACAAAAGGAATACAAGGTTGCCCAACACCTGGATTGTAATATATTTGATTACATGTAAACTTTGTAAATATCAATACACAGGAAGGACTACTCGTTTATTAAAAGATAGGATTAGGGAGCACTTGTCCCTGGAGGTAGAATTACCAAAAACTCCGGTAGCAAGACACTTTGCGTCCCACAGAGTTGGGAGCAGGTTTGATAAGGCACAGATTGACTATGTATGTTTCAGGGTATAGATCAGGTACCAAAAAAGATAACTAGAGGGGACCGTATGTTAGCCCTTGATAAAAAGGAGATATTCTGGATCTATACCCTGAAAACAGGTAGTCCTCTTGGTATGAATGAAATCGCAGATGTAAAACTGTTCACTGGCTTGTAATTCTTTGTATAGACTAATATTCAATTGAGGAGAAGTATGGAACTTAAATACAAGGTATTTGTATGTGCTTATTCTTATTTCTAAACTTTTGCTGAATTTCAATTTAAAATCCCTTGTGCCACTTGGCATATAAATGTGAGGATTAGGTTTTCAGCATTAGTTTAGTATGGCACTGTTGATAGTTCAAGTGAATATACTAAGTATACTAAGTGTACCAAGTTTGTTTATAATTGACTAATCAAATGTATTGCATGGTAATATATTCAAGTAAACACCCCCACTATTAAGTATTTAAGAATATGATATTGTATGTACATTGTATTCATATTTAATGTGAGGGTTTATAAGAAGTGTATATTCTCTTTTTCTTTTTCTTTTGCAAATTGTGTAACAATTGTCACTCAATGAAAGTTATATTTTCCTTTATGATCCATATGATATTTTTGTTGCTATGTTGTCCTTTGCGTTAAGGGTTAACAAGGTGTGTATTTAAGGGAGGTATGATGCAGCTGTGTGTAACCCTGATGAAGTGCCGATTGCGGCAGGAAACGTGTCGGATCTCAGCTGTGGCGTTAGGAGTGGGGTCTGTTTGTTGGATTCTACTTGTGAATTAAAGCATTGGATGTTTTTATCTGCAGTCATGTCTGGGATAGTTTTTTCTTCTTATTGTTCCTTGGATTTGTATGTGTGTGTGCATGCACAGTGGGCAAAGAGTGACTTGGGGTATTAGCTATGTGTGTCAGAGTGGGTCATAAGTTAGAGCTATATGTGGTGTTGAGAGGTCATGGTTAGGCTTGAGAGTTTGCAGTTAGTGCTAATGGTCAATAAAACTAGTACCTATATAACATATCTATCAGTGTTATATCAGCTGCTGTTAGGAGCTCTTTGACAACTGCTCATAGGGACTAGCCATAAGGAGTTACTATTATTTAGCTATACACGTGCAGTGTCACATAATAATAGTGAGGTTATTAATTCATTTTTTCCTAATTAATCTATTTTAGCATCTTGCATATGATCTGGCCCACAGTATATAAACCTGTTAGTCAGGGTCCTTGCTTTAATGTAGTGGGGAGTGTTGCCATCAATCAAAAGGCAGATGCTCAAAAATGTCTATTGCCATACTGACAGATAATAATGTCAAATAAAGTGACAGTGATGTCAAAGCTAACACTTTTTTGTCCGTAATGCAACGTAACTACCGCAGCTTTAAAAAAGTCCTTTTTCAATGGGACTTCCTTTGCGCCGGTATTACGAGTCTGCCTGGGAGGCCAAAAAGTGAGCGGTACAGCCTATACCGTCAAGATCCATACCGTAAACTAAAAGTCAGTAGTTATGGGTTTTACGCTACAAAGCCGTAACATAAAACGTATAAAAAAAAGTACACTAACACCCATAAACTACCTAATAACCCCTAAACCGAGGCCCTCCCGTATCGCAAACACTAAAATAAAATTATTAACCCCTAATCTGCCGTCCCGACACCGCCGACACCTACATTATATATATTAATCCCTAATCTGCCACCCCCAATGTAGCCGCCACCTACATTACACTTATTAACCCCTAATCTGCCGCCCCTTACATCACCGCTACTATACTAACGTTATTAACCCCTAACCCTAAGTCTAACCCTAACCCTAACACCCACTAACTTTAATGTAATTAAAATAAATCTAAATAAAACCTACTATTAATAACTTAATAATTCCTATTTAAAACTAAATACTTACCTATAAAATAAACCCTAAGCTAGCTACAATATAACTAATAGTTACATTGTAGCTATCTTAGGTTTTATTTTTATTTCACAGCTAAGTTTGTATTTATTTTAACTAGGTAGACTAGTTAGTAAAAATGTATTAACTATTTACTAACTACAAATTTACCTGTAAAATAAAACCTAACCTGAGTTACACTAACACCTAACCTTACACTACAATTAAATAAATTACATTAATTAAATACAATTAAATAAATTACAAAAAAACAAACACTAAATTACACAAAATAAAAAAGAACACCTAATCTAATAGCCCTATGAAAATAAAAAAGCCCCCAAAATAAAAAAAACCCTAGCCTACAATTAACTACCAATGGCCCTTAAAAAGGCCTTTTGCGGGGCATTGCCCCAAAGAAATCAGCTCTTTTACCTGTAAAAAAAAAATACAAACAACCCCCCAACAGTAAAACCCACCACCCCCACAACCAAACCCCCCAAATAAAATCCTAACTAAAAAAAACTAAGCTTCCCATTGCCCTGAAAAGGGCATTTGTATGGGCATTGCCCTCAAAACGGCATTTAGCTCTTTTTCCGCCCAAACACTAAGCTAAAAAAAAAAACACCCAATAAACCCTTAAAAAAACCTAACACTAACCCCCAAAGATCCACTTACAGTTTTTGAAGACCGGACATCCATGGAGCGGCACCATCTTCAAGACATCCGGCGCAGAGAATCCTTTTCTGATGACGGCTCTTCTCGAATGAAGGTTCCTTTAAGTGACGTCATTCAAGATGGCGTCACTTGAATTCCGATTGGCTGATAGAATTCTATCAGCCAATCGGAATTAAAGGTGAAATTCTATCAGCCAATCGGAATTAAAGGGTAAAAAATCCTTTTGGCTGATGCAATCAGCCAATAGGATTGAGCTCACATTCTATTGGCTGTTCCAATCAGCCAATAGAATGCAAGCTCAATCCTATTGGGTGATTGAGCTGATTTTTGGCTGATTTTTTACCCTTTAATTCCGATTGGCTGATATAATTCTATCAGCCAATCAGAATTCAAGGGACACCATCTTGGATGACGTCACTTAAAGGAACCTTCATTCGAGAAGAGCTGTCGTCAGAAGAGGATGCTCCTCGCCGGATGTCTTGAAGATGGAGCCGCTCCGCGCCGGATGGATGAAGATAGAAGATGCCGTCTGGATGAAGACTTCTGCCCATCTGGAGGACCACTTCTTGCCGCTTGGAGAAAGACTTCTCCTGACTTTGTTGAGGACTTCTTACCGCTTGGATGAAGACTTCTCTTGGGTTCGTTGAGGATGGATGTCCTGTCTTCAAAAACTGTAAGTGGATCTTCGGGGGTTAGTGTTAGGTTTTTTTAAGGGTTTATTGGGTGGGTTTTATTTTTAGCTTAGGGTTTGGGCGGAAAAAGAGCTAAATGCCTTTTTAAGGGCAATGCCCATACAAATGCCCTTTTTAGGGCAATGGGGAGCTTAGGTTTTTTTAGTTATGATTTTATTTGGGGGGTTTGGTTGTGTGGGTGGTGGGTTTTACTGTTGGGGGGTTGTTTGTATTTTTTTTTTACAGGTAAAAGAGCTGATTTCTTTGTGGCAATGCCCCGCAAAAGGCCCTTTTAAGGGCCATTGGTAGTTTATTGTAGGCTAGGGTTTTTTTATTTTGTGTGGGCTTTTTATTTTCATAGGGCTATTAGATTAGGTGTAATTAGTTTAAATATTTGATCATTTCTTTTTTACTTTGCGTAATTTAATGTTTTTTTTGTAATTTAGTTAATTGTATTTAATTAATGTAATTTATTTAATTGAGGTGTGTAAGACAGGTTAGGTTTTATTTTACAGGTAAAGTTGTATTTATTTAAAGGGATACTAACCCCTTATTTTTTCTTTCATGATTCAGATAGAGCATGCAATTTTAAGCAACTTTCTAATTTACTCCTATTATCAATTTTTCTTTGTTCTCATGTTATCTTGATTTGAAAAAGCAGTAATAAAAGTTTAGGAGCCGGCCCATTTTTTAGTTCAGCTAAAAGTAGAGCTGCTGATTGGTTTGCTACATTTAGCCACAAATCAGCAAGTGCTACCCATGTTTGAACAAAAAATGGTCTGGCTCTAAAGCTTACAGTACTGCTTTTTCAAATCAAGATAGCATGAGAACAAAGAAAAATTGATAATAGGAGTAAAGTAGAAAGGTGCTTAAAATCTCATGCTCTATCTGAATCATGAAATTAAAAAAATTAAGTTTAGTATCCCTTTAACTAGGTAGCTAGTAAATCATTAATAACTATTTACTAACTAGTCTACCTAGTTAAAATAAATACAAACTTAGTTGTGAAATAGAAATAAAACCTAAGATAGCTACAATGTAACTATTAGTTATATTGTAGCTAGCTTAGGGTTTATTTTATAGGTAAGTATTTCGTTTTAAATAGGAATTATTTAGTTATTAATAGTAGGTTTTATTTAGATTTATTTTAATTACATTAAAATTAGTGGGTGTTAGGGTTAGGTTTAGGGGTTAATACCTTTAGTATAGTGGCGGCGGCATTGGGGGCAGCAGATTAGGAGTTAGGAAAATGAGATACAATAGTTACAGATATGAAACAGATGTTTTGCTTAAATAAATAATGTTGTGGGACAAGTGTGATACAGCTTCACAATAATAAGTGTCACAAAAAATAGATCCCAGTTCAGTAAAGTCTGGGTGTTCTGTTGAATTGCAAATTAAATATCTCAGTTCTTGAAAAAGCATAATTACGTAAAATAAAATTACAATTAATATACATACCAGTTTTTACATATTGTAGGTGCCTCAGCTGATAGGGAAATTAACGACCGCCACAAAAGCAGCGGTATTTCACCTCCCTATAGGGCTGCTATTACAGGTTTTAAAAAACCCGGCTTGCGCAGGCGATATGGTGGCGTTGAGCTCCATACCTCACCCAAATACAAGCACTGTTTTGACGTGCTCGTGCACGACTTCCCCATAGACATGGGGAGAGCCGCAAAAAAAAGCCTAACACCTGTGATCGTAGAAACAAAAGCTCCGTAAACGCAACCCCATTGACCCTAACATAAAAAACACATAAAAATCTTAGTTTTTTTTAGTTAGGATTTTATTTGGGGGGTTGGTTGTGTGGGTGGTGGGTTTTACTGTTGGGGGGTGTTTGTATTTTTTTTACAGGTAAAAGATCTGATTTATTTGGGGCAATGCCCCACAAAAGGCCCTTTTAAGGGCCATTGGCAGTTTAGTGTAGGCTAGGTTTTTTTATTTGGGGGGGATTTTTTATTTTGATAGGGCTATTAGATTAGGAGTAATTCGTTTTTATATTTGTTAATTTACGGCTAGATTACGAGTTTTGTGTTATGAGTAAAAAAGCAGCGTTATGGGTTATAACGCTGCTTTTTCACTACCGCTGTTATTACGAGTCTTGTAGGTATAGCTGTACCACACACTTTTTTGGCCGTACCGCAAATTAACTTACGCAATTTGCGTAAAATCTTTTTTCAATGGGACTTCCATAGCGCCGATATTACAAGCTTTTTCTGGGAGGCCAAAAAGTGAACAGTACAGCCTAAACCGCAAGATTCGTAACACATTCTAAAGTCAGTAGTTATTAGTTTTACGCTACAAAGCTGTAGCATAAAACTCATAACTTAAGTGTTACAAAGTACACTAACACCCATAAACTACCTATTAACCCCTAAGCCGCCGCCCTCCCGCATCGCAAACACTAAAATAAAATTATTAACCCCTAATCTGCCGCTCCCGACATTGCCACCACTATAATAAACATATTAACCCCTAAACTGCTGCACTCCCGCATTGCAAACACTAGTTAAATATTATTATTAACCCCTAATCTGCCGCCCCTAACATCACCACCACCTACCTACATTTATTAACCCCTAATCTGCTGCCCCAACATCGCCGCCGCTATACAAATTTATTAACTCGGTAGAATAGTTACTAAATAGTTATTAACTATTTACCTAGCAAAAATAAATACAAACTTACCTGTAAAATAAAACCTAACCTGTCTTACACTAACACCTAACATTACACAACAATTAAATAAATTAAATTAATTAAATACAATTACCAAATTACAAAAAAAACAACTAAATTACACAAAACAAAAAACTAATTATCAGATATTTAAACTAATTAGCACAACAAAAAGAAGAGTAGAGTCCCAAAACCACTTTGCAAATAAAACGTTGGTTTATTGAATCCAGTAAAATCTGAGCAAAAATTTGATTGGAACAGCCAATAGAATGCGAGCTCAATCCTATTAGCTGATTGGATCAGTCAATAGGATTGAAACTCAATCCTATTGGCTGATTGTATCAGCCAATAGGATTTTTTCACCTTTAATTCCGATTGGCTGATAGAATTCTATTAGCCAATCGGAATTCAAGGAACGCCATCTTGGATGACATCATTTAAAGGAACCTTCATTCGTCGTTAGTTGTCGGAAGAAGAGGATGCTCCGCGCCGGATGTCTTGAAGATGGATCCGCTCCGCACAGGATGGATGAAGATAGAAGATGCCGTCTGGATGAAGACTTCTGCCTGTCTGGAGGACCACTTCTGCCGGCTTGGATGAAGACTTCTCCCGGCTTTGTTGAGGACTTCTTGCCACTTCGCTGAGGACTTCTCCCGGCTTCGTTTAGGATGGATAGGATGGATGTCCAGTCTTCAAAACTATAAGTGGATCTACGGGGGTTAGTGTTAGATTTTTTTAAGGGTTTATTGGGTGGGTTTTAGTTTTAGATTAGGGTTTGGGCAGCAATAGAGCTAAATGCCCTTTAAGGGCAATGCCCAGCCAATTGCCCTTTTCAGGGCAATGGGGATCTTAGGTTTTTTTAGTTAGGATTTTATTTGGGTGGTTGTGTGGGTGGTGGGTTTTACTGTTGGAGGGGTTGTTTGTATTTTTTTTACAGGTAAAAGATCTGATTTATTTGGGGCAATGCCCCACAAAAGGCCCTTTTAAGGGCCATTGGCAGTTTAGTGTAGGCTAGGTTTTTTTATTTGGGGGGGATTTTTTATTTTGATAGGGCTATTAGATTAGGAGTAATTCGTTTTTATATTTGTTAATTTACGGCTAGATTACGAGTTTTGTGTTATGAGTAAAAAAGCAGCGTTATGGGTTATAACGCTGCTTTTTCACTACCGCTGTTATTACGAGTCTTGTAGGTATAGCTGTACCACACACTTTTTTGGCCGTACCGCAAATTAACTTACGCAATTTGCGTAAAATCTTTTTTCAATGGGACTTCCATAGCGCCGATATTACAAGCTTTTTCTGGGAGGCCAAAAAGTGAACAGTACAGCCTAAACCGCAAGATTCGTAACACATTCTAAAGTCAGTAGTTATTAGTTTTACGCTACAAAGCTGTAGCATAAAACTCATAACTTAAGTGTTACAAAGTACACTAACACCCATAAACTACCTATTAACCCCTAAGCCGCCGCCCTCCCGCATCGCAAACACTAAAATAAAATTATTAACCCCTAATCTGCCGCTCCCGATATTGCCACCACTATAATAAACATATTAACCCCTAAACTGCTGCACTCCCGCATTGCAAACACTAGTTAAATATTATTATTAACCCCTAATCTGCCGCCCCTAACATCACCACCACCTACCTACATTTATTAACCCCTAATCTGCTGCCCCAACATCGCCGCCGCTATACAAATTTATTAACTCGGTAGAATAGTTACTAAATAGTTATTAACTATTTACCTAGCAAAAATAAATACAAACTTACCTGTAAAATAAAACCTAACCTGTCTTACACTAACACCTAACATTACACAACAATTAAATAAATTAAATTAATTAAATACAATTACCAAATTACAAAAAAAACAACTAAATTACACAAAACAAAAAACTAATTATCAGATATTTAAACTAATTAGCACAACAAAAAGAAGAGTAGAGTCCCAAAACCACTTTGCAAATAAAACGTTGGTTTATTAAATCCAGTAAAATCTGAGCAAAAATTTGATTGGAACAGCCAATAGAATGCGAGCTCAATCCTATTAGCTGATTGGATCAGTCAATAGGATTGAAACTCAATCCTATTGGCTGATTGTATCAGCCAATAGGATTTTTTCACCTTTAATTCCGATTGGCTGATAGAATTCTATTAGCCAATCGGAATTCAAGGAACGCCATCTTGGATGACATCATTTAAAGGAACCTTCATTCGTCGTTAGTTGTCGGAAGAAGAGGATGCTCCGCGCCGGATGTCTTGAAGATGGATCCGCTCCGCACAGGATGGATGAAGATAGAAGATGCCGTCTGGATGAAGACTTCTGCCTGTCTGGAGGACCACTTCTGCCGGCTTGGATGAAGACTTCTCCCGGCTTTGTTGAGGACTTCTTGCCACTTCGCTGAGGACTTCTCCCGGCTTCGTTTAGGATGGATAGGATGGATGTCCAGTCTTCAAAACTATAAGTGGATCTACGGGGGTTAGTGTTAGATTTTTTTAAGGGTTTATTGGGTGGGTTTTAGTTTTAGATTAGGGTTTGGGCAGCAATAGAGCTAAATGCCCTTTAAGGGCAATGCCCAGCCAATTGCCCTTTTCAGGGCAATGGGGATCTTAGGTTTTTTTAGTTAGGATTTTATTTGGGTGGTTGTGTGGGTGGTGGGTTTTACTGTTGGAGGGGTTGTTTGTATTTTTTTTACAGGTAAAAGAGCTGATTTCTTTGGGGCAATGCCCCACAAAAGGCCCTTTTAAGTGCTATTGGTAGTTTAGTTTAGGCTAAGGTTTTCTTTTTATTTTGGGTGGGGGCTTTTTTTATTTTGATAGGGCTATTAGATTAGGTGTAATTAGTTTAAATATCTGATAATTTGTTTTTATTTTGTGTAATTTAGTGTGTTTTTTTGTAATTTAGGTAATTGTATTTAATTAATTTAATTTATTTAATTGTTGTGTAATGTTAGGTGTTAGTGTGAGACAGGTTAGGTTTTATTTTACAGGTAACTTTGTATTTATTTTAACTAGGTAGTGAGCGGCAGATTAGGGGTTAATAAGTGTAGGTAGGTTGTGGCGACATTGGGGGCAGCAGATTAGGGGTTAATAAGTATAATGTAGGTGGTGGCGATGATGGGAGCGGCAGATTAGGGGTTAATAAGTATAATGTAGGTGGCGGCGATGTTGGGGGCAGCAGATTAGCGGTTAATAAGTGTAAGATTAGGGGTGTTTAGATTCAGGGTTTATGTTAGGGTGTTAGGTGTAAACATAATTTTCATTTCCCCATAGGAATCAATGGGGTTGCATTACAGAGCTTTACGCTGCTTTATTGCAGGTGTTAGGCTTTTTTTCAGCCGGCTCTCCCCATTGATGTCTAGGGGAAAACGTGCACGTAAAACCAGCTTACCGCTGACTTAAGCAGCGCTGGTATTGGAGGGCGGTATGGAGCACAATTATGCTCTATGCTCACTTCTTGCCTAATAACGCCGGGTTTAGGAAAACCCCTCATAACGCAAAACTCGTAATCTAGCCGTTAGTTTTTTATTTAGTGTAATTTAGTGTTTATTTTTTTTGTAATTTAGATAATTGTATTTTATTAATTTCATTTTTTTTATTTTATTGTAATGTTAGGTTTTAGTGTCAGGCAGGTTAGGTTTTATTTTACAGGTAAGTTTGTATTTATTTTAACTAGGTAGCTAGTAAATAGTTAATAACTATTTAATAACTAGTCTACCTAGTTAAAATAAATACAAACTTACCTGTGAAATAAAAATAAAACCTAAGATAGCTACAATATTATAATTGTTAGTTATTTTGCAGCTAGCTTAGGTTTTATTTTATAGGTAAGTATGTATTTAGTTTTAAATAGGAATTATTTAGGTAATAAATGTAAGGTTTAATTAGATTTCTTTTAATTATATTTAAGTTAGGGGGTGTTAGGGTTAGGGTTAGACTTAGGCTTAGGGTTACATTAGGGTTAGGTTTAGGGGTTAATATATTTATGTACTGATGTGGGAGGCTAGAGATTTAGGGGTTAATAATTTAATTTAGTATATTTTGTTGTGGGGGCTTGCGGTTTAGAGGTTAATATATTTATTATAGCGGCGGTGTGGGTGGACGGCAGATTAGGGTTTAATAATATTTAAATATTTAGGGGTTAATAGGTTTATAATAGTGGCGACGATGTCGGGGAGCGGTGGAATAGGGGTTAATACATTTTAATAGTGGCGGTGATGTCCGGAGACGCAGATTAGGGGTTCATAAATTTATTATAGTGTTTGCGATGCGGGAGGGCCTCAGTTTAGGGGTTAATAGGTAGTTTGTGGGTGTTTAGTGTACTTTGTAGCAGTTTAGTTATGAGTTTTATGTTACAGATTTGTAACGTAAAACTCATAACTACTGACTTTAGATGACGGTATGAATCTTGTCAGTATAGAGTGTACCGCTCACTTTTTGGCCTCCCAGGAAAACTCATAATACCGGCGCTATGGAAGTCCCATTGAAAAAGGACTTTTTTAAAAGTGCGGTACTGGCATTGCGTGATGGCCAAAAAGGTGTGCGGTACACCTATACCTACAAGACTTGTAATAGCGGCGTTAGGGAAAAAGCAGCGTTATGAAGCATAACAATGCTTTTTCCCTCATAACGCAAAACTCGTAATCTAGCTGTATATTTGCAACAATTTTACACAATGAATCACCAGAACAAGGAACCTTAGGTCAAACACTGACATAAGAAATATATGCAAGATAGAAAAGTGGTTATAATTCTTCTGGATGAAGGTTGAGACAAATAAAAGGGACATTGAAGTACAATATTTACATGCTGTAATTCCAAAGGGTTAAACACAGATTACAAGTGTCAAGTGAAAAAATGTTTTGCTCATGCACTAACTGCACTCAAGATAAAATTTTAGCGCTGCCGGATTAGAGTGCATATTAAAAGTTGGAAGTAAAAAGCAAGAGCATGGGTGAAAGACTCAGGCATTAACTTCAGATATCACATATAGATAGATAATAGATATATGATAGATAATAGATAGATAATCGATAGATGATAGAGATAGATAGATAGATAGATAGATAGATGTGTATATTACATTTTAAATGCCTTCTTTTTTATGCAGCAAAGAAAATAAATTACACTTATGTCCCTTTAAGAATGTTCCCTGGCAGACTATTTTTTTAAAATAATTAAATACAACTCTTAGAAAAATGACAGAAATGTCTGCTTCAGAGCGTGTTCAGTAAGTCTATTTAAGTAGAGGTTTTTGTAATTATACAGTAGGTAAGATTACCAGATATAGAACATGACCAGTTTAGCCTTACCCAGGTAAAGGCCATTTACTCTTTTAGGAAAACAAATTTCTTCAGCTGGAAATTGCAGTCATAATTGTTAGTTGTTTTCTCAATAATACTATAATGGGTGCCACTTATTCCCATTATAGGTGACAAGCATATTAAATATTCTACAGTAAATGCATTAAGTGTATTTTTTTATGCCAACCTAATATTATTCCATATGACCAACTCGTGTTACAAAACCTTTCTCTGTGTTCGCTTGTTAAATATAATTTCCCTTTAAACAGCATAAAGATGTAGTTGTCCTTATGAGATGTGTATGATGTCCTCATGGACTGTGCTCTTGAGAATGGATCCCTTGATGAACTTCAGGATATCATTTCCCTTCCTCTTTCCACAGCCCCCAGCATCTACACCTTAGCTGCCAACGATTTAACTGAGTTGTGCTTCTGTCTCTCTTCTTCACTCTCCCCAGGGGCAAGAGACAAAACACTTGTTACTATGGAGGCAAGTCACTGTAATTATGACCTTACACACAGAAGGAACTTCCAGACCATTTAACCTTTTTTGTCAGCAGTTATAAGCTACAAAATGTTGAGATCTTTGTACGTTTCCTTTATCATTATATGTAAAAATCCAAAACTGATGCATAAAGAATCAACATTTTGTATCAAAGGGAACAAAGCTTTTTTTTATTAAATCATTCCCAAGATAGGCAATTAGAGTTCACTCAGGTCTATTGAGATAATTTCCATTGAGGATATCAGCTATAGCTTCTCCAGTCACCTAGTAAGCGCTTATAGCAACATTTAACTAAATACATTGATTGAACATAGTCTTGTTAAGAACATCATCTTTTATTCATATTGCCAAAAAAAAACAAAACTCAGCTATTTTGCAGTATTAATTAGTATGTTTTTTCCTTCAGTAAAGTGTTAAACACTAGATCACTTCTAGTATCTGGCAATTTATGTTATTCCTTGTTATATTGTAAATAAAACCACATAGTTTTTATAAGTTGCTTTACACCTACTGTTGATATCATTTTTTATTTATATACTGTGCATAGTGTGACTAATCTTGCATCCAAGAAAATTTTGATATTATTTTTTAGTTTTTAAAGTATCTAGTTTGTAGTGTTTCGTACATTGCAAACATTTGTGCACAATGAAGGTGGAGTGTCCGGGCGGTGGCCAAGATCGATAGCATTTTAAGAGGCTGCTGATGTGCTAATGCGGCAATTATCCTTAGTTTGCTACACCATTTCCAAGCCATGTGCCTGTAGTCATTGAGAAAAATGCTGCATGTGTACAGCGAGAAAGGGGGTGATACCATCCGGATGAGTTTTGTGAACAGTATAGATACAAGGTCAGCACCACAAACATGAAGCCTACGGCAAAACAGTTGATTCAGGCGACTTCTTATTTACCTGTGAAGTTTTGCTATGGATCATAGAAGACAGCATGAAAGACCAGATACTCGGCTATACTTGTTGTTGGTATGCCAGAGGGGGAAATGTGCAGATGGGTAAATTGAGTTTCAAATTTACTAGATCCAGACTGGACTTTACTAATCTGTAGTGTAGATCTACCTGTACACCTGGACATTTGACCCTACCTATGATTTTATACTATATTGATCAATGTTTATGTGCACACTTTAGTAATAAATGAACACAAGAAAGTCTCTCCTTATAAATAGTGTAAATGTTAATGGGAAACGGTCCTAAATACATCCACAGTTATTGCATGAAAGAGGCCAAACACTGGACAAGTCCTTAATCTTTGAAGAACTATTAGGCAATTAGTGCAGCTTACCCCTCCATTGTAGGTCAATAGACGTGCCTTGAGTACAGGTACAGGCTGACTAGGGCTCACTCCACTTCTGCAGTCTCTCTCCCTGCATCGAGTGCCCTGCTGGAACGCTATGAGAATCCTCTCATATCTTCGCGTCCTTGCCGCAAGCACCTTGTGACGTCACCGGGGGCGCATCCAGAAGAGTCCACTGTGAATGGCCAGAAAGTGGTGCGGATCCTCCCCTCAAACACGATGGCAACCAATACAATGGCTCCTTCAGTAATGTCACAGAGGGGGTGTAGATGCAGCTCCGCGGCAATAGGTCAGTATCGGATCGGCTCCAGCAGTCCAGAGCATGGAGCGAATTTCAGGGACAAGTAGTCTTCACTGGCTGTTCTCACTCCTGTAGGTCAGATAAACTATAAAGCGCAAAGTGAAAGGAGCACCAGCCAGGAGTATAGTAAAATGCCAATTTATTGAAAAATCTTGTTAAAAACCAGGTAAACCAGGCCAAATAGAAAATAAGAGGTCAGAAAACAGACAGCTGACGTGTTTCGGCTTGACCGCTGCTCCATAACCTGTCTGCCTGCTCTGAGCAGGCGGACAGACATCGCCGCAATTCAACCCGATCGAGTACGATCGGGTTGATTGACACCCCCTGCTGGCGGCCGATTGGCCGCAATTCTGCAGGGGGCGGCGTTGCACCAGCAGCTCTTGTGAGCTGCTGGTGCAATGCTGAATACGGAGAGCGTATTGTTCTCCGTATTCAGCGAGGTCTGGCTGACCTGATCTGCACTGTCGGATCAGGTCCGCCAGACTTTGATAAATAGAGGCCCATATATTTTTCTCGTGGGTCTAATAGCTTTTTCCCTGCATGAGGGCAGATGTGGTTATTCTATGAATGTGAGGCCTTAACTCAGAACTGACCATGATATCATAACCCTTTATAACTCTCTAACAAGTCTATACCTACATAAGATATTTGTGCGCCTGGAAAAGGTCATGACCATGATATCAGCCCAGCATATAGGCCAGAAGTTAATGACACTTGCAGGTTCACTCCTTAATAAGACATAGATATATGCTATAGTTATACTATTATATGGCCAATTGTAGTGCCACCTTAAACAAAATGGCATACTTGTTATGTTCACAATGGGGGATATTTATCAAAGGTATGTCGGACCTGATCCGACAGTGTGGATCATGTCCGCAAGACCTCGCTGAATGCCGAGAGCAATACGCTCTGCGTATTCAGCATTGCACCTGCAGCTCTTGTGAGCTGCTGGTGCAACGCCGCCCCCTGCAGACTCGCGGCCAATCGCCCACCAGCAGGGGGTGTCAATCAACCCGATCGTACTCGATTAAATTCCGGCGATGTCTGCCCGCCTGCTCAGAGCATGCGGACAAGGTTATGGAGCAGCAGTCTTTAGACGCTAGAAACACGGGCCCTCAAGCTCCTTTCGGAGCTTGATAGATAGGCCCCTATATGTGATGAGAGATGACCTATACAATAAGATTCACCAACGACTTATTCTGCCCTACACTATATCATCTCTCCAAGCTATGTTGATGTTAATTGTCTTACAATTTAATGCCTCATCTTGTTTACCCCTATATACTGTAAAATTAAGGTTAGCAGCCTGACAGTAATGTTTACTTAAAGGGACAGTGTACACTAATATTTTCTCCCCTTTAATTTGTTCCCAGTTTGTATCCATTTTATAAATTGTTTACAAATAGCTTCTTCTCTTTTATTTTCTCATATGAAATAGCTGATTTTGTCTATTGTTTTCCCACCCATACCGAACATTTTCTGAAAATGTAAAAAGGTAGATAATCCCTTTTTTACCCATTCCCTAGTTTTGCATAACCAACACGGTTATATTAATATACTTTTTACCTTTGTGATTACTTTGTGTTTAAGCCTCTGCAGACTGCCCCTTTATTTCAGTTCTTTTGACAGGCTTGCATTTTAGCCAATTAGTGCCTTCTCATAAGTAACGAATGTGAGCACAATGTTATCTATATGGCACACATGAACTAATGATCTCTAGCTGTGAAAAACTGTCAAATGTATTGAGTTAAGAGATGGCCTTTAAGGTCTAAGAAATTAGCATATGAACCTACCTAGGTTTAGCTTTCTTCTAAGAATACCATGAGAACAAAGCAAATTTGATGATAAAAGTAAATATGAAAGTTGTTTATAATTGCATGCCCTATCTGAATCATGAAAGTTTAATTTTGATATGATAGTCCCTTTAAGTTCTGGTTAGGCAAAAAACACATAAACAAGAAGATTTAAATAAAATATTGCTCCCAGTTGGTGTCTGTGGCAGATGTGGATTTCTGTGCCAACACTTGCAGGGGCAACCCTCATGAAATTCAGAAAAAAAAGGACTGTCCCTTTGAGTGTCAAGATGTTTCCCATAGAAATAATGAGCGCTCTCTCCTATGTAAATGTTTGCGATGGTGGACAAAGTACACAGGGAGAACCCGGCGTATGTTTAAACTTTGATATTATGCCTAATACAAATAAAATGATGCTGTTTTCAGTGCACTGTACCTCACATTTGCTGTTATTTTCATACGCATAGTTTTTCTTTTTAGTGCAATTAGTGTTTTTTTGAGTTGTGAGAAAACAGTGAGCTCTGAAGGGTGAAAATGTAATTACACTGGGATTTGAGCGACAATTTCATATACGCCCATTTTACGGAGAGAAAAAACAATTACGCTTTTTTGTACATATAATTACAAATTTATATGTGTTTTTGCACATCCAGTGTACTTCAATTACAATGTATGCAGTGCATATTTAATATGTAGTTTGCTTACAAATTTTACTATTTTGATAAGATTTTTGGTGAACAATTTTGTTATGATTTTTTCCTAAGTATTTTTGTGTGAATGGTTCAGTTATTCATTTTACCTGATTTTTAAATTGCGATTTTCATTGTGCAGTTTTGTACTGTATGCATCGCCTTCCCATACAAAAATGCAGTATAAACCCATTAGTGAGACACCCTGGCTTTATAGAATTTCCCTAGGTAAATAGAAGTACTGGCAAGCAATTTTAAAGAATCTTATCAGCCTATAGATCTTTATTGTATCAGGCCCTAAGTCAGGGGTGGGATGTTATGGACTACATCTCCCATGATGTTTTGGGGTAGCGGACATGATACAATGTAGCGTATTATGTCCGCTGCACATCGATAAATGCTGACAGCATACACCGTCGGCATTTATCATTGCACCAGCAGTTCTTGTGAACTACTTGTGCAATACCGCCCCCTGCAGATTCGCAGCCAATCGGCCACTAGCAGGGGGTGTCAATCAACCCGATCGTATTCGATCCGCTGCCTCAGAGCAGGCGGAGACGTTATGGAGCAGCGGTCTTTAGAAAGCTGCTTCATAACTTCTTCCTTCAGGCTCGCCGGAAACAAGGGGCATCAAGCTCCATGTGAAGCTTGATAAATCGGCCCCTTTGCTTGAATTATGGCTGGAAGAGCATTATGGGAGATGTAGTCCATAACATCTGGAGGGCTGATAGTTGCCCACCCTGCCCTAAGTATTGGCCTTTGATTAAACAGTAAATAAGAAGATAAGGAGGACATATGTAAATAATTAGACAGAAACGATAATGAGGTCTGCTTTCCCTGCTAGCACAACCCATTTGGGTTGAGTTTTTGATTAGCAATAACAGTTCTTTCATATGCAAAATTATACCCATTATTCCCATTCCCCATACAATTTAAACTCTGCAACTAGTATAACAAGTCATTGTAAAAACATTAAGGAGAAACAGATTTTACAGTACACCGCCCCTTTAATTAGTCGAGAGACCCACATATTTTGTACAATTACTTTCCTTTCCAGTTCAGTATTGTGTTGACATTTAAAGGTCCAGGAGTGGTCTCTTATTTATATAGGGGAATTTTGTTTCATGTGTCAAAAAGTGAGGCTCATTTAGGTGTTGCTTAGCAATTATTAAAATAGGAGATGTGCTATGGTTAATACACAATATTGAATGCGGTCTTTGTGAGCATCTGTATCTTTTGTGACTGCACTCCTATTATGTTGTAATTATTGTTTCTGTCTAATGCCTTAATTTTTTGTCAATGATACGTTCATCTAAAATATGAGGCTTGGTTAGAAGTTGCTTAGCAATTCTTAGACTTGTGGATGTATCTAGGTAGCTGAATAAAACAGACTGCTATATCAGTGAATGTATATGTCTTATTTAACCATTCTTTTGCAATGTTATATTTATTGTTTATATCTAATGTCTCAATAAAAAGAATGTTACAAAAATGATCTATCACACAATATTGGGGCTTTTATATTTTAAGCTTGGATGATCTGTGTCCTTAGTAACTTGTAGTAACATGGCTGCACTTTAAACACATTTTGTTTTAAAGTCAGATAAAATAATAATAAATAGCAATACATGTAAGGCAACTAAGTGAATCCTAATTTGTTTATGAACCGTGGAAAGGTGTATGCATTTAGATTGAACAACAGCTACCATTTTGAAGTGAATGTAAATTTTCACGAATGAAAGCCCTGTTTTTAAAAATACTATTAAAAACAGGGGCACTTTCATTCATGAAAGTTTACATTGCAGTTGTTTTTTAAAATACCTTTTATTCCTTTCAAGCTTGGAACACCGGAGCAACGATTCCGCCCCCCAGGTCCTTTCTTCTTACATCACAAATGACGAATCTGGCTTTCTACAATAACGGCTTTCCCCCCCAGAGCAAACATTGCCTGAGGACACACCGTGATTGGAGAAGGCCGGATTCGTCTGAAAAAGAAGAGATGACCTGGGGCGGGGGAATCGCTGCTCAGGTGTTCCACACTTGAAACTAATAGAAGGTATTTTTAAAAAACGTCTGCAATGTAAAGTTTCATGAATGAAAGTGCCCCTGTTTTTAATAGTTTTTTTAAAAACAGGGCTTTCATTCGTGAAAATTTACATTCACTTTAAGTTGACACAAAGTGATATAACTTACAACAAGTTATAAGCAACCACATGCTTTCTATACCCCATGACCTTTTAAACCTCTTATAACAAACACTATACTTAGGGCTAGACTAGGAGTGGAGCAGTAAATACCGCTCCAGCTTGCATGCTAAATCTGCTCGACTTATTGCTGCTTATTGTGCTCATCGTGTAGCGTGAGTTATACAAGTTGAGAGTTAATATTTTTGCTCACGCTCCAACCCAACACGTGTAAAGAGCAGAAGTTAGAATATTGTGAAAACGTTAATGTACTCCCCCATAGAAGTGGAAAAAAACCACCAATACACACCAGCTAACCTGAATCGCTATAAGCACCCTACTCTAGTAACCCCTAACCCACCACGTAGCCCACCTCAAAGTACCCTACTACACTATTAACCCCTAATCTGCCACATAGCATACAGCAATGTCCCCTCTACTCTATTAATCCCTAAACTGCCGCAACACCATTGCAAAATACCCACTAATGTCTAACACACCTAAACAGCTAATGCCCCTAACCTAACACCCACTAAGATACCCCCCAAAAAAATTAACCTTACCTTGAAAAACAAAGCAAACAAAATAAACTGACCTTACCTTTAAAAAAAAAAAAAAAAAAAAAAACATATTTGAAAAAATAACGTAACCTAGCCTTACCTGAAAAATAAAATAACCTAACATTACAGAAAAAAGCTAACGTTACAGAGAATTAAAACTTAGCATTACAGGATAAAATAGGGTTTTTATTTGGTTTTTTTTGGCCAGAAAAAGAGCTAATTGCTCTTCTAAGATCAATGCCCAGCCTTTCAGGGCAATTTTAAAAATAGTTTTTTTTAGATAGCCTTTTTTTGGGGGGGGGGGGGGGGGCGGTTACTGTTAGTTTTTTTTTGTGAGGTACTGTTAGGTTGTTTTATTTTTGGAAGGTACTGTTAGTTTTTTATGTTTTAAAAGCTTCAAGCGCTCCCTGAAGACTCTACTATTCAGGGTTACCTACGCTAACCTTCCTCCATCTCCATTGCTATCCCCTTAAACCCCATAGCATGTAAGCCTACGAGCCCAGCTGTTTGTAGTTCACTTTCATAAGAGCCGACTATAACAGTGCAACTCTCGGCAGGGCCCTGTACCCACTTGACCCCTGTAAATGTTATTTTGTATACCACCTATGTTCATAGCACTGCAGAATCTGTTGGCGCTCTACAAATACCTAATAATAATAATAATGCAGTTGGTTAGTTAAAGTTTACATTGTTCTTAATCTTTTAGCGACACCATATTTGTCTCTAATTGACTCTTCTCTGCCCTATCTGTTGTGGCTTGACATGCAATGGATGAAGTAGGAGAAATTTACATTTGCTCTAAACATAGACCCTGAACTTAGCCTGCTGGTCAATGTTAAAAGTGAAAGTGGAATCTCTTTATGGATGGTCTGGAAACAACACCAATATTAGCCTCGAAAAAGATATACATGGCAATAGATAAACCATACAAACATACTTTTTGATGGCATATATGAGCCATCTAATATGCTAATATTCTTATCTGACATGTAGGCTTAACTGATATCATTGGCGTCACTAGGGTTGGTGTCACCCGGTGCGGTAAGTTATGGTGTCACCCCCCCCCAGAAAGCAGACACAAACAAAAACACAGGCACACACCCATACAAACACTCAGACACACTTAAAAACATACTCAGACGCACACACAAACACTCGGAAACACACTCAGACACACACACAAAAACACACACACAAAAACACTGAGACACACACACACACACACAAAAACTCAGACACACACATACAAAAAATGTAAACTGCACTGCATTAATTATAAAGCTCATGCCTAGAGCTGCTCCCTGGCTCAGCAGAGCATCAAATGAAAGATAAACAAAGCACTCTAAAATAAATCACTGAAGAAAAGGTTTAGGCGCGCAAACTATGAAAATTCTGCTCTCTGACTCTGTTTCAAGTCTGTCAGTGCACAGCCCCCGGGCCGCGTGCCTACCGCTTATTATGGTCAATCACCTCTGCACTCTGCCCACCCCCAGACCCCCGCCCGCCCTCCTACCTGTTCAGTGTGCACTTAGTGTACCGTAACCGTAATGGTCTGGTGGGCATCATACGTGGCTCCTTCACTTTAGAGACAGTGTCAAACAGTCATGCGGTCCGGTGCCAGGCATCCTCTTACGATTTCCCAGTTCCCGTTTAGAGAGACAGCACAGCAGTGAGTGACTCCACTGCTCCACACGTCACTGAGCAGTGAGCACAGATAGGCAGGCAGGTTTAGGCTAGCAGCGCAACTTTGCAAGCCCCACGGCACGCCCACAACATTCATAGAGAAATTGGGCAGGGGAGAAGCAAAGTACAAACAAGCAAAAGCAGCCGGGAAAACTATTTGTGGAAATTTCAGCACTGGCTCAAGGGGCAAAAAAATTGTGTGTCTACAACTTCCCCAGTCCCACCAATGTTCACAAATGCCAGCCCCTCTAATAAAAAAAAATATTTTTTTTTGGTGTCACCCCCTGGAGGGTGTCACCCAGGTGCGGCCCACACCCCCCGCACCCCCCTAGTGACGCCACTGACTGATATTAAGGCTAGAGTTATGTATATACCATACATTCTTTACTTTGCCCCACCACCTATTCTGTACATTAACAGCCAGAGGTCAAATCAAGACCGCTATATTTGGTATTGTTTGTTTTGTTTTTTTAATTAAATCCCCTACTCTCATGCAAGCTATACATTTTAGATCATTAATTATTTTGTAATTGTTTTATAGATCATATATCATTTAAGTTTTTAAGTGGAAATCAGTCGCAGCACTTTATTTCTGCCACCCATATTTTCCTCTTCTATTAGTTCCTACCCAAAGCAAATATTGCTAGTCCTAACACTGTCACATCCCTCCAAAGAGGCAGATTTGAGAGCTGGCTTTTTCCAGATTAGCTTAATGATGAAATGTGGCTCCTGACCTGAAAGACAGTGGGCAGGTGCGTCATACAACACCTTCTAAGTTGTTGCACAATCGAGTGAGGCCGAGATGGTCGCTGTCTCTCTTCATGTATTTTCAGCTAAGGTTAGATTTTTTTATTTTTTTATTATACTTTATACTTTACATTATTTTCTAATTTTTCTTTTCATGACAGGTAAGGCTCTGTCTCCTTTACCTCCCCTGACTGCAAGTCCCTGGTTAGTAGATTTCTTCCCACAAGCAATGTAAAAGCCCTCCTCTTCACCTAAGTATTTAATATACTACAACTCAAACTTATCTTTCCATTTGTATTTTAAATCAGTTTTCTTTTTAACCATGTAACTAATTTTGAAAGTTCCACTTCTAATTTTAACATTCTTCCAAGTTTTTATCTGAGGCTAAAATGGTTCTACAATAAAATACCTATAGACTTCAACAAGAGAGCAATTATGGATTGTTTCTATAGGTCATATAGTAATGAGTAGTATAGTAGTCTTTTGAATTGATTGTTATATTTTAAGCTGTTGCCATGTTAATATTTTCTTTGTTGCTATGGTTTTCAATAAAGAAAATGATGCAAACTATTCACACTATTCATAAAATGCTGATTGTTGTCCCTACAACTAGAATATCTGTTTTCATTTAAATGTTGGCTGTTCTACCTAAAGAGTGACATTTGAAATGCTAAAAGGGACAGAGTTTATGCAGCAAACATTGGTACATAAAACAGAGATTAAATATAGGAATACAAAAGAGGTACAGAAAGTTGGAGCTAAATGAAGACATCTTAAAGGCTACCAATCTAATATTTAGATATTTTTCTAAATAGTTTTGAAAGATACATTGGTAGCATAAACAAATTCAGAGTTTGGTTGCGAGTTACTAAATTATAATTATGAGATACAAATCCCCAAATCTGGAATTCCAAAATCAAATTTATTATGAAATCCAAACTTTTTAATTACTTTTTTTTTAAAAATAATATAATTATCAAAGATTACTACTTTTCCCTGCCTGTGTCTTTCTTTTGTGTTTTAAAATGCAAATAATAGGCTATATTTATTTAAAACAGCAAATATTACCTTTCTGATTACAGTACTGTACTATCTTTCGGATAAAAATAATATAAAACTGCCTTTAGATTACATGTATAAGATGTATTATGGCATGTAAATATTGCCTAAATTACATAAAATGTTGTTTATAATTGGTTTCATCCCCTCTCCAAGCTGTCCTATTTTAAAGATGCAAATATTCCAAAATCCAAACTATTCTGAAATCCAAACCTTTTCCAGTCCCAAGCAGTTTGGATAAAGGTCCGGTCCCATACAGTTTGGTTTGCTACCTGCACAGGGTTTCCACTTACAATAGATACAATAAGGTGCCCATGGTAAAAGCTCAGGCTAAGCTCCAGAGGTGTGCAACAGGTAAATTAACCATTGTGTTTCTGTTTGCAGACAGTAGTTATATGGTTTATATCCTCATGTGAGATTAATATGGTGTTGTACCTCACAAAGGAAGCTGCAGTATGTTTTACTTTTATAGCTCAACACTCACATTGCTGGAGAAAAAATCATTAGGCCACAGAGATAATTATGGGTATATTCTATACTGTTTTGTGTACTTTGTGTATTGTAATGTAATCTGTGTGCACATGTATATATATATCTGGTAGTGCTATCCCATTTCTTGTATTTATGTATATATATATATATATATATATATATATATATATATATATATATATATATATATATATATATATATATATTAAGAGACCCTAACATTGTGG
The DNA here is from genome assembly GCF_027579735.1 of Bombina bombina. Taxonomy (NCBI): domain Eukaryota; kingdom Metazoa; phylum Chordata; class Amphibia; order Anura; family Bombinatoridae; genus Bombina; species Bombina bombina. Next base: position 417,824,982 of record NC_069502.1, read on the forward strand.
TTGTTATATGGAAGTGAGAGTGCTGAACTCATTGTTTTATTATCCTTAAAGGGGCATTGTACAAAATATACTGTACCTTCCATACCATGTAAATAGATATAATAAAAATGCAACATTTGCAGTGTATTTTCATTATTTTGTTTACCTACTTTCCCTGTAATTTAACACTGAAATGTGTGGTTTTCCATTACCCTCAGAAAGGCTAGAGTTCCTGATGCAGGATTCTGAACTGTGACCCAACAACATTTAACACTTGTTCAGTTCAGGAGATCATCCATATCTGTTCCTAAGCAGCCAAAGCAAATTAAATAAGACAGTGTAAATTATATTACGTGATAGTTTTAATTGCTTTTAAAATATGTATTGGGTATGCAAATCTTTTGCAACACAGTGATTAACCACTGATATCTAATGTGCATTTATAAAAACATACTTTAATATACTTTAAAGCTATTCCTGATACTTAAATAATAAAGTGTGCTTAAATTATACAATATTGTATAAAGTTTTACCCATATTTAAATATATGTAACCTAAATTAAAGAGTATCTGATTCAGCGCCGTGATTAAAGGAAGCCGGATTCCTCATTTTAGACCCAGGAAGAGGCTTTGTGACGGGTGGAGGAAGCTGGAGCTGCTGTTAAGATTAAAAGGTAAGTTTTTTTTCACAACAGGAATGAAATGTAAATTTTGATGACTTAAAGTGCCCCTGTTTTTAATCAAATTTTAAAAAACCGGGCACTTTAGCATCAAAATTGACATTCACTTTAAGTCTCACTGTATCTTTGTTTACTGTGAAAAGATCTGTTCTGAATCCTTTCTTCTCCTATAATCACTATTTACAGATCATCTGTATTAGTACACACCTCTCTCAGATCCTCTGAAACATCAACCCAAGCATTACCTCTATGTTGCATATTCTAGCTGGCAGCTACAGTGTGATACCAGGGAAAGTGAGTCAGTCTCTGTCTGTCTATCTAATCTATATCTATATATCTCTCACACATGATTCTATCAGTTCTGCAGTTCTTGCTGTTCCTTCCTGGTTTTCACATCCACTGTCTTTGTTGGAAGAGGCAGGGCTATGAGGCGAGTCAGTGTTTTCCAGCTGACGTTCTCACCAAGCTCTCCCAGGCACTGCCTCTTTTGGCAAACTGCCTTCATTGAAAAGTCCCAACATGTCACGTTTGAGCAGTTTTTAATCATCTGGTCTTGAAGGCTACCTGCAAACAAAACTCTAGTCAATGTCACGGCTCAGATACCTGTGGAGTGGATTATGAGCTAGTGACTCTTTCATATTGTGAATCTGTCAAGATATCAGGAAAAACTCAATCAATGAAGATTCTTGGGCATTTCCTGAAGAAAGGAGTGCATATGCTGCAGTGTTTATGTGGACAGCGCCTGAAACAGAGCAAGAATTCAAGTGGTGAGTTAAGATGCTGAAGTCTTGTCTCATTCTATTGTAGAAGTAAGAAGCAGGCTTTATCTGAACTAATTGCAGTTAGCTTCCCTTTCAGTATGTTTTGAATCGCCATGGTATTTATTAGATGCACATTAATATTCAGTAAAGAAACAACACAAATATAATCTATATTCATATTTCACTGCTATTCATTTTGAAATACTTATTAAAACATTGAAGCAATACATTGTTAAAAAGTTTATGAGTGTCAAAGCATTGTTTACCTGTTGTACCAAGAAGACACCATTCACAGTACTTGTGAAACTTACATTTGCAGTTGATTGAGTGGGAAAACACTGTACTTTGGGTATATCTGTGTGTACATGTGACATTTTGAACATTTATGAGCATAGTACAGTTAGTATAGACTATTTTGCTTCTTTGCTATAGTATAGATTTATAGATGTTGCTAAGATATAGGCTAATGTTCTTGTTCAGGACCATGGACAGCTGTTCAATTACTGCAACTGTCAGTTTTTTTAATGCGTAACTTATAAAAGACTTTGATGTATCTTGAGGTTTTAATTTTTCAGACCTGAATTTTTCTAAGCAATAAGCTTTTCCCATAATAATAATTTGCAAATGCTGACTGTACACTAACAACTTAAACCAATATGTGACTGACATGCTTCAGAAAGTTCAGAGAATTCATCATGACTATATAGTTAATATTGTATTAGTTGCTAAAAACAGCTTATTGTAAAAACAAGTATCTAAATTTGCAAAACGTGTCTGGAAAACAAACAGAAAAAAGGGGTTAACCAAATTAGATATATTAACCCTTTTGCGTCTCTTAAAGAGACACTGTACCCAAAATTTTTCTTTCGTGATTCAGATTGAGCATGAAATTTTAAGCAACTTTCTAATTTACTCCTATTATTAAATTTTCTTCATTCTCTTGGTATCTTTATTTGAAATGCAAGAATGTTTAGAAGTTTAGATGCCGGCCCATTTTTGGTGAACAACCTGGGTTGTCCTTGCTGATTGGTGGATAAATTCATCCACCAATAAAAAAAGTGCTGTCCAGAGTACTGAAACAAAAAAAAGCTTAGATGCCTTCTTTTTCAAATAATGATAGCAAGAGAACGAAGAAAAATTGATAATAGGAGTAAATTAGAAAGTTGCTTAAAATTACGGGCTCTTTCTGAATTACAAAAGAAAATTTTTTGGGTACAGTGTCCCTTTAACCCCTTAATGACCGGACCATTTTTCAATTTTCTTACCCTTAATGACAATGGCTATTTTTACATTTCTGCTGTGTTTGTGTTTAGCTGTAATTTTCCTCTTACTCATTTACTGTACCCACACATATTATATACCATTTTTCTCGCCATTAAATGGACTTTCTAAAGATACCATTATTTTCATCATATCCTATAATTCACTATAAAGAAAAATATAAAATATGGGGAAAAAATTGAAAAAAACACACTTTTTCTAACTTTGACCCCCAAAATCTGTTACACATCTACAACCACCAAAATACACCTATTCTAAATAGTTTCTAAATTTTGTCCCGAGTTTAGTTAAAGGGCCATAAATACAAGTAGCACTTTGCTATTTCCAAACCCCTTTTTTTCAAAATTAGCGCTAGTTACATTGGAACACTGATATCTTTCAGGAATCCCAAAATATACCTTGACATGTATATATTTATATTTAGAAAACATCCCAAAGCATTGATCTAGGCCCATTTTGGTATATTTAATGCCACCATTTCACCGCCAAATGCGATCAAATAAAAAAAATTGTTGAATTTTTCAAAATTTTTTTCACAAACTTTAGGTTTCTCGCTGAATTTATTTACAAACAACTGTGCAATTATGGCATAAATGGTTGTAAATACTTCTCTGGGATCCCCTTTGTTCAGAAATAGCAGACCTATATGGCTTTGGCGTTGCTTTTTGGTAATTAGAAGGCAGCTAAATGCCGCTGCACATCACACGTGTATTATGCCCAGCAGTGAAGGGGTTAATTAGGGAGCTTGTAGGGAGCTTTTAGGTTTAATTTTAGCTTTAGTGTAGTGTAGTAGACAACCCAAATTATTGATCTAGGCCCATTTTGGTATATTTCATGCCACCATTTCACCGCCGAATACGATCAAATAAAAAAAACCTAAAATTTTTCACAATTTTAGGTTTCTCACTGAAATTATTTACATACAACTTGTGCAATTATGGCACAAATGGTTGTAAATGCTTCTCTGGGATCCCCTTTGTTCAGAAATAGCAGACATATATGGCTTTGGTGTTGCTTTTTATTAATAATAAGGCCGTTAAATACTGCTGCGCACTACACTTGTAATATGCCCAGCAGTTAAGGGGTTAATTAGGTAGCTTGTAGGGTTAATTTTTAGCTTTAGTGTAGAGATCAGCCTCCCACCTGACACATCCCACCTCCTGACCCCCCCCTGACCCCCCTCAAACAGCTCTCTTCCCTCCCCCACCTCACAATTGTCACCGCCATCTTAAGTACTGGCAGAAAGTCTGCCAGTACTGAAATAAAAATATTTTTAATTTTTTTATTTTATTTTTTCATACAGTCTGCAGTGATGGATCCCCCCTTACCCCACAACCTCCCTGATCCCCCCAATACATCTCTCTAACCCTCCCCCTCTATCTATTTGCCGCCATCTTGGGTACTGGCAGCTGTCTGCCAGTACCCAATTTGCCCCCCAAAATATTTTTTTTTTACTTTTTTTTATATAAAGTATTTATTTTCTGTAGTGTAGCTGGCCCCTCTAAATACTATACATCCCTCCCCCTCCCAGATCCCTTACTAAAGAAAGAGATCCCCTGCATCTACATTGATGCTTTTTTTTTTTTTTGAATTGCAAGCATATTTTGCGTGCGCGCGCACCCGCCCCACACACCCCCGGCCGCAAATGCCTTCCCACCACTAACTGCCGACAATGATAGTCCGATTGGGGAATCCAAAACTAAGGTACATAGTGCCAAAAGATGCTCCCACGACTTTGTTTACATCCATAGCCGATGCAGATGGGGCCACAGAGTGGCCCTTTCTGCATCGGTATGTTAAATGGGGGATTGCAGTGATGCCTCAATATTGAGGCATCACTACAATCCCTTGTAAGCAGCTGGAAGCGATCATGATCGCTTCCAGCACTTCTAACAACAGAGGACGTACCAGGTACGTCAACTGTCATTAAGGGAAGTTTTTCCTATGACGTACCTGGTACGTCCTCTGTCATTAAGGGGTTAATGCTCATATAAACACAAACTAAATATTTATAATGTTCTATAGTTTACATGTTTTGTAAAATTACTTTGGCAATTAAAGGGACACGGAACCTATATTCTTTCTTTCATGAAATATATAGAATATACAATTTTAAACAACTTTCCAGTTTACTTCTATGATCAAATTTGCTTCATTCACCTGGTATCCTTTGTTGAAGGAGTAGCAATGTACTACTGGTAACTAGCTGAACACACTGGGAAAGCCAATGACAACAGTTATATATGCGCTGCCACCAATCAGAAACTAGTTTCCAGCAGTACATTCCTGCTTCTGAGCCTACCTATGTATGAGTTTCGCCAAAGGATACAAAAATAACAAAGCAAATTAGATAATAGAAGTAATTTGGAAAGTTGTATACTCTATCTGAATCATGAAAGAAACAAAAATAGGTTTCATGCCCCATTAAGTTGAATAATGGTGTTGTATCTTATAAAATCACATTTAAAAATTGGCATAATGCATACCATAGAACATCAGGGGAAACACCTTAAAGGGATAGAAAGGTCCAAATTTAAATGTGCATGGGTGCATTTCAGTTTTAGATAGAACATTTTTGCAACATACTTCTATAAAGCAAGAATGCTTCTAGTAAAAGTCACTAATGTTTCAGCTGCATAAGCACATATAACACGTCACTAGAGGATCAGGATTCAAACCCCAGGCCTGCTCAGAGAGTGGGCTGTGGTGTGCATTGTGTCAGTGAAGACTTCATTTGTGTCATGCAAACTACTGCTGAAGGTTTGATGTTTAAATAATGGCGCAAAGGCCCTCACACCATATGTGTGTATGACTCTTAAAAACAGTAACAACTTTTACTAGAAGCATTTTAGCTAATGGAAGTATATTGCAATAATGCTTCTGTATTTCTATTATCTAATTTGTTTTGTTCTCCTTGTATCCTTTGTTTAAAAACATATCTAGATAGGCTCAGGAGCTGCTGATCGTGGCTGCACATGTATGCCTTATATTATTGGCTCACCCATGTGCATTGCTGTTTTTTCAACAGAACATATGCTGCCACATGCAGGCACATGCACGTACTTTGCATTGCAACAGTCCTATTGCAAAAATGCTTAAAATGGAGTTTAAAATTCCATACTGTGCACTTTAAATTCCTTTTGTATTAATTTCATAATTTGGGGAGATTAGTTTCTTCCTTTGCCTCTTGATGACATAGCTTTCTATAGAGAAAACGTCTCTATATACATTTTCAGTGTAGGTGACCAGGCAAAAACAGCTTTTTTCAAATGACAAATACAGGAACTATTTGTAAACAATTTAATACCAATCCAAAAGATAATATAGATAACGGGAAAGACATTAAAGGAGAGAACTTGTTATAGTACAATGTTTCTTTGGGATATTCTTTGCTCTTTTTTCTGTTATTAGTATCAAGAGGAGGACCCTGGGAGTGAGGCAGCCAATCTAGCGATGTTACCATAATATATTAGACCTCACTACTTGTGCAGCAGCTTTAGTTTAAACATTACGTCTAGTCTGTATTTTACAAACTAACAGAGAAGAATCCAAATACCCTATTGACCTTATTGTTATTTTCTATTTCTCTTGGCCAAAAAGGCAGCTGTAGTTGGAAAGGATAGTAAATTAAATGTTTCAAATAGTAGTTTATCATTTTTTTTCTTTTTTCTTTCTAAAATCATAAATAACATTATCCATTTTTTATAATTTTTTTATAATTTTTATAAAGTCTCCTGTTCAACACAACAAAAATATGCACTCCTTGAAAATGAAAAGTCCATGAAATATGTTTATTTATATCATCTGCTTTGGCCGATTGGAATTAGATGTAAATAAGCTCCTTCAAAGATCTAAGTAATTATATAGATTGGTTGCGCAAATAGCACCATATTGAAGTATATTGTATATATATTCCAGCCTCTCTGGCTGGGGGGGTGGGGGAGGATGTAAAAACAACAACTTTTTTAGTTGTGAATTACAGGAAGAGTAGGTAAAATATATTAGAAATTATCTACATTCGTTTGGTGTGCCTGACATTTTCATATTTCTATAAATAAGTAATGTATATTGCATGTTTTATTTTTATTGAAATATTTAGGGCTAGACTACAAGTGGAACGCTAACAGTTGTGCTCGAGCGAAAAGGGGTTTATCACGGTTGTTTACTCTTGTTGGGTTTTTCACTCATATTACAAGTTGAAAGTAAGCACGATCGCTTGAGCGCATTTAACATTAATACGCATCAGGTTAGTGCGACCTCAGAGCTCTGGTTAACTGTTTTGCAAAACAAAAAGTCTCACAAAACACATAAAAAATACATTACAAAGTACAGTAACACTCATCATACCATCTAATAAACATTTTTTTTTTAAAAAAAATATTGCACAAAAAAGTTATAGGGGCTCAAAGATATGAGGTCTTAGGTGTTGGAAAAAAAAGCAGGCAAAGGACTTTAGCATAGAAATACATATTTATACATCTCTGAAGATGTGTATGTATGTATATATAAATAAATATATGTCTATATGTGTGCACATATGTATTTATATGTGTATATATGTATTTACAGACCTATATACACATATAAACACATAAATACATATGTAAACATATATAGTGTATATATGGTCATATAGACATAGATATATAAGTGCATGAAAACATGTAAAATCATATTTATGCAATATTCATATTTAATAAAGGTTTTAACTATGTATTTACTGTAAATATTCCACATTCCAATGTTCTGCACATAGGGAAATATGTTCTAAGAATTTTTAAACTAAATATATATATACAGTATATATATATATATATATATATATATATATATCTGTATATCTATGCCTAGATTTAACCATATATATATATATATGAATAAAAAGAACATATGTGAAGAATAAAAAGAACATAAGTGCAGAATAAAAAGAACATATGTGAAGAATATTTGAGCGTGAGTAGTGTGTTAGGTTTTCTCCTCTTTATTTCTCCATCAACTTCTATGGGGGATTAGGTTATCACTCCCGCAATATTCTAAGTTTGGATTTTTATGCACATTCGGTTTTGCACGCAAGTGAAAATAGTTTACCTTCTAGCCGAGTAAGCGCTCAAGCGGGAGCCCATTAATCTGGCCCATTATTGGGGATTTGATTTTTAGTGTAATGTCTCTTTAAGAACAAAGAGGTATTATGTAGATATTGTCTTACTATTTTATGAATGTGACACCTATGCTGTTTTGCTATTTTAATATATGATTAATATATAATTTACTAATTAGAATGTCAGATTGTTTTCTACAGATAAGTGAGTCTTTTTTTAACTACATGTCTATGCGTGCAGTGTCTGCACTAGTGTTCCCTGTGGCCATCAATTGACTTTTTGCTTAATCGCTGAGGTTAAAAAAATAGACAAATAGACAAAGCCAGCAACAAAGATATATACAGTATATATATATTACCAGACCATTTGACTGTAAAAATGGACTATCTGGCTATAAAAATATTTTTTTTGTTATTAAGGTCAGTTTTAAAATAAAGCCACTCAACATCATACACAGAGCTTCCGATAAACATCAGTAGAAGCTAGTTGTTAATTTACAATTGAATCATAAGTAAAATAATGTGTTCATTTATTCCAAAGAACAACTCATATAATGATTACAGACATTTCACAGCAGGAAGCATTCAGCACAAATCTGATATATTTTTATTGTATAGAAAAATAACAGGAACTCTGTGTACTTTGAGGTTATCATTAAAGCTGAATATTTTATCAGTGTTTTGTTGAGAATAAGAATAGATATGATTTGATGCTTCTTGATGGCCCAAATTAATTATTTTCAGGTGCAGATTTCCACAAGCGTCTGGCCTTATGAAGCAGAAGCCTTCATAATGCCACAGTATGCTGAACCTATGGGCATACTTGATCATTTTCACAATGAGCTGACCCTAAGAAAGACAGTCAACCTCAATGCTGCCAATATGACATCATTGTAACAAATATCTTAGATGTTGAATTGCTCATGCAGTGCTGATGACACTTCTTACTGCCGGTTCCTTATACCGCTACAATGATGTTAAACAGTAAACTATAAAGACATGCGGTTTAAAGCAATCAGATCCAAAGGCCCTCAAGCCCCACTCAGCCACATGCACACCTTTATAGCTGGAGAGAACCCCGGAACTGCACCCCTTCCATAAGCCACAGTCCTTACATCATACCCCTAACCCTGCAGCCTCTCTCAGTCACATGGCTGCATGAGACCTCAGATGAGACCACTTAACCAGCCCTTTCAACAACATGTTCACATCAGACCCCTGGATCTGGATCCCATGTTAGCCACATACCCATATTAGACTTCTGGCATGGCAGCCCCTTGATAAACTACAAACCTATATTAGATAAGACCCTTGTTCTTACAGCTTTTTTGTTTTACCAAATTCACATCAGATCAGACTCCTTGGCTGCAGGCCCAATGTTAGTTACATAGCCATATCAGATCACTTCCCGGGCCCTGCAGCCCCTTATATTAATATCCCAGCTATGGTTTTAAGGTTGCCTGCTGCTGCTGTCTTCCCTGTGAGTGATATGCTGCCTCTAAAACATTGAACATAAGACCTTTCTGTGTGTCATGAGATGCAGGACATATGCAGGACACAGCAATGATGGTACAACTCTATTTTATTACAGAGCATAGCAATACACATCCAGACAGGTTGATTGTACTAAACTAACTGCGACACAGACACCGGACCTAAGCCCCGCCCACATGCTAGTGACATCACATCCTGCTATCATCACATCTTCCCCTTTTTCAAAGGCAAAGCATACATTTGCATATATTAAATAACAAGGTACACCAACAGGGTATACAACAACATTTTGTTTTAGAACATTATAGAAACAGATAGATTAGAAAACATGAACAAATAAATTACATCCTGACTTGGACATCGGGGTAGACTACCCTAGTCCACAGTGACCATGGGATTATTCTGCCCATACTTCCGGTCACTGTTCTAGCTAAAGTCAGTCCCTGTATCGGGCCGGAAGCCTCACCACTCTTCCGCTTGATGTAACTTTGCATGAACTGTCCTCTGATACAGAAGATGGTGAACAAGAGTCTGCTGGAGGCAAAGATATATCCCCGCTATGATCTTGCTGAGGGGAAGGCACCTCTCTTAGAACAGGAGATCCCACCGGCGGTGGTACTGAGGTATCCGGTTCCAGACTCTCAGGTACAGGCTGAAGATGTCTTTGGTTACGGCGTGTAACCGTCCCTCCCTCTGTAAGGACTGTGTAAGACCTTGGTTCTGGAGAGCGGCCCACTACCGTAGCAGGCGTCTTCCATTTCTTCTCATCATCCAGTTTAATTCTGACACTTTGGCCCGCTTTCAGTTCCTGTAAAGGCCTGACAGAATGTCTCCTGTCGTAGAAGAAACGATAACCCTTTTTGGCCTCTTCATCCCTCCTAAGGACTTCGTCCCGAGGAACAGGGCCAGGCGGCTTGAAGACACCCACTGAGGGTAAAGTGGTGCGAATCTGGCGTCCTAGCATCAGCTGTGCCGGGCTAAACCCGGTGGCTTGAATGGGCGTCGCCCTGTATGACAAGAGGGCTAGGTACGGTTCAGATTGCTTTAGAATGAATTTTGTTGTTTGAACTGCCCTTTCAGCCATTCCGTTGGCCTGCGGATAATGTGGACTTGACGTGGAATGTACAAAATCATATTCCCTGCTGAAAGCACTGAACTCTGTAGAAGCGAACTGCATGCCATTATCACTCACCAGCTCCATTGGAATGCCCCAGCGGGCGAACAAGCTCTTCAGGCGAATGATAACGGCCTGACTTGTGATATCATTCAGGGGTGCTATTTCCAAATACCTGGAATAGTAGTCGATAACAACAAGAAACTTTTTCCCGTGCAGTTCGCACAAATCAGCAGCTATTTTCTGCCACGGCCCCGCAGGCAGCGGAGTAGACATTAAGGGCTCCCTTCTCTGAGTAGGCCGGCGTTCCCGGCAAAAGGCACATTTAGACACGTGATTTGCAATGTCGGAGCTGATCCCAGGCCACCACACAGCTGTAGCTGCTCTTTCTCTGCACTTTGTAATGCCTAAGTGGCCATCGTGAATCCTGTTTAACATCTCCTTCCTCATGCTGACAGGAATTACAATACGGTCTTGGAACAGCACCAACCCCTCCAGCTCCGTGAGCTGTGACCTCTCTGGCTGGTAAGCATTTAAAGACATCCAGGCTGCCCGGCTCTCGGGCCAGCCATCTCTTATGTACCTTATAACTTCTTGCAGATCTGTGTCCAAATATGTCTCTTTCTTTATCTCTTCCAGTTTCCTTGAAGAAATGGACTTAGAGGCCAGAACTGAATCAACATACACTTTTACATCCGACTCTGTGGAGGATTCTTCAGCAGCAGCCAGCGGGAGCCTGGACAGTGTATCTGCCACAACCAGCTGCTTCCCCGGCACATGCACTGCCTGAACATTGAACCTGAGCAGTCTCATTAAAAGTCTCTGGCATCTCAAGGGTGTTTTGTCGATGTCATAAGAATTGATAAGAGGGACTAGCGGTTTGTGGTCAGTTTCCAGACTAAATTTCTCCAAACCCACTAGATAACGCTGAAAGCGCTCACAGGCCCAAACTGCAGCCAGGCACTCTTTCTCAATTTGAGCGTATTTTGACTCCGCAGCCGTCAGTGTGCGGGAACAGTAGGCGATGGGCTGTAGTTTGTTGTCATTCAGCTGCAGGAGTGCAGCCCCCAACCCATAACTGCTTGCATCGGCACTAACCACAGTCTTTTTTGAAGGGTCGTAGAACCCCAGCACTGGGGCAGACCCCAGCAGGGACTTAGCATGCAGGAACGCTTTTTCTTGTGAGGGTCCCCAGACCCAGGCAACATCTTTCTTAAGCAACTCTGTGATAGGGTGCAAAACTGTAGATAAATCCGGAAGAAACTTGCCCACGTAATTTACAAGGCCCAATATCTGTCTCAGCTCATGTACATCAGAAGGGCTTTTCATCTGTTCGATAGCCCGAATTTTCTCGGGGTCCGGCTTGATGCCATCCCCGTTGATGATATGCCCAAAGTAGCATAATTCAGTTTTCCTAAAATGACATTTTTCTTTATTCAGCTTCAGCCCAGACTCTTTGATAGCCTGCAGCACACAACTCAAACGCTGATCATGCTCCTCCACTGTAGACCCATACACTAGAATGTCGTCCATGACGACTGCTGTGCCCACGTGGCCACTCAGGAGAGAACTCATTTCCCTCTGAAAGATCTCAGGAGCGGAGGATATCCCAAAGGGAAGTCTGCAGAAACAGAACCGACCTACCGGAGTGATAAAGGTAGTCAGTTTGCGGCACTTTGGATCCAGGGGGATCTGCCAAAAGCCGCTAGAAGCGTCTAATGTGGAAAAGAACTTCGCCCCAGCCAACTTCGGGGCTATATCTTCCAATGTCGGCAGCACAAATCTCTCCCTCTTCACTGCCTCATTCAACCTTTTCAGGTCCACACAGATGCGCACCTTTCCGTTTTTCTTTGCAACTGGAACAATGGGGGCACACCAATCAGTTGCTTCAACAACCTCTTCAATAACCCCCATAGACTTCATGCGCATGAGCTCTTTCTCCACTTGAGGCATGAGCGGGAACGGAATTCTACGAGGAGTAGAAATACTATACGGGACTGCGTCACTTTTAAGTGCTATACGGACAGGTTTGCAGCTCAGTAGGCCCAACTCGCCAAACATATCTTCAGAGATCTCATTCACTCTGGCCACGAGGCCCAAGTCACAGGCTGCTTTTCTGCTCAATAAACTGTTAACACACTGACCTCGGATCACATGCACCCACATGGTGAACTTCCTTTGTTTGTACTCACAGCTGGCAAGAAATTTCCCCACACAATCAATGCGGCCACCAGGACTATGAACATTTGTAGTAACCTTCGCCAGCTGGGGCTGTCGAGGCAGTTTCATAAATTCAGCAAAAGACATTACAGTGATATCAGCTCCTGTGTCAATCTTAAAATCAACATTGGCTCCCATTACAGTAAAGGTAACTTTCCAATCTTCCTCTGAGCTTGTCCGTTCCACAACAGACCCCACAAAAGACACTTCCTGACCCTCCTGGTCACTGTCCACCTGCATCTCCTTAATGTATTCAGTTTTACACACCACTTCAAAATGGCCTATTCTGTTACATTTTCTGCATCTTTTATCTCTGGCCGGGCATATAGCACTCTGATCATGAGCCCGGTAACACCGTGTGCATCGGCCATGTTGCCCCCATCCACTTCTAGGCCTTTCCAGTACTTTAGATCTACCGCTCACACTGTGCCTTTCACTAGTAATTTTCCTAGACTGTTGCACTTCATCCACAATACTCTCAGACCTCAGATCAGCACTTTGCTTTTTCACCAGTTCACTCTGGCGGGCCATCCTAATAGCCCCGTCTAATGTTAAATCAGGCTCTAACTGCAGCTTCAGGGAGACTTCAGCATCTGCAATTCCAATAACTATTCTGTCTCTGATTTGCTCTTCTTTAGCAACACCAAACTCACAGAATTCAGCTAATTCATACAGGCTGCGCACAAATGACTCCACAGATTCTCCCACACGCTGATTACGTTTGTGAAAACAAGCTCTCTCATGAATCACATTTCTTTTGGGCACAAAGTGGGCACTGAGTTTATCCATAACTATATCAAAGTTAACTTCTTCCCCTTCTTGGAAAGTAAAAGCATTGAACACTGGCTCTACATCTTTCCCCATAGAGTATAAAAGAGAATTAACTTGTACTTCACCACTCTCCTTGTTCAGTTTGGATGCAATCCTGAAGCGCTGAAACCGCTGACGCCATGTGGGCCAAGCTGCAGGCTGAGAAAAGTCAAAAGGCTCAGGTGGGGTAAACTTTGACATCGTTATCATCAGAAACAGAAGCGTAGTCCAGAACTTCTGACACCATGTCATGAGATGCAGGACATATGCAGGACACAGCAATGATGGTACAACTCTATTTTATTACAGAGCATAGCAATACACATCCAGACAGGTTGATTGTACTAAACTAACTGCGACACAGACACCGGACCTAAGCCCCGCCCACATGCTAGTGACATCACATCCTGCTATCATCACACTGTGTATTAAGTAAGGAAGAGGAGACAGTTGGGGCTGGCTGCAGAAAAAGAGGTGTGCTACTACATGTGAATGGAAGTGACACCCAAAGCCATGGTACTACTCACCAAAGAAATGGGGAACGAAACAAGATACCTGTAGCTTTTTTCACCCCAGTGTTGAGACAATTTTTTTTTTGCTACCTACATTTAAACTCTATTGTAAGTCAAATTTCAGTGCATGACCCACACAAATGATATATTGTTTGTTTCAGCAAGCTCAGCAGATTATTGTATTAATAATTCATGGCATGTAAGATAGCTGCAGTAAAAACTGTAAAAAAAAAAAAAAAAAGTATATTTTTGCTTAGATTTTAATAAATAATATTGAAAATGGTCGAGTGACCACTGCTGTTACTGTGATCACCTTACTAAATTGTCATAAATGGTAGTCACTTGAAAAGGGGGCCCAAATGGGCTTTTAGGGGTTATAGATTAGAGAGAGCCCATTGTAAAGTACAGAAATAAAAGCACTCTTTTCCTTTCAAGGTGTTCAGTTACCTCAGTGATCGTCTGACTATACAGACAATATCTTCTCTACTAGAAAATAAACTAAGATTTGTTGTGTATTACTGCTCCAAAACTATCAACATTTGAAAGAGCAGGCAACACTCTTTCAAATGAGGGGAGGTTTGTAGCTGCTGGGGAGCTGAGATATAGGGCTTTGAAGAACCTTCCCCTATCCAGCTCTCTTGCCGCTACACTAAGCTTCCCAGGTCTGCCCCCTTTGTGATGTTGCCACATGTGTATGTGGTGACTACCCCGGCACTCCCATGAACCCCGGGAGTGTCGCCCACTAGACCAAAAATCATCCCCTGCCTGTAGTGTGTGGGTATTACAGAAAACAGCAATCCCCCTGCATAACGAAAAGGACTCATGCCACAATGCGCATGACGAGATATGTATCAAATTGGTTAAAGTTTCATAATAGTCAAAAAATGACATGCTCTAATTTGTCAGAGCACAAAATTCTAAGACTATTAAAGTGAATGTCAATTTTGATGCTAAAGTGCCAGGTTTTTAAAAATTTGATTAAAAACAGGGGCACTTTAATTCATCAAAATTTACATTTCACTCCTGTTGAGAAAAAAAAACTTTTAATCTTCACAGCAGCTCCAGCTTCCTCCGGTCGTTGCAAGCCATTTCCGACGTCAGAAATGATGGATAGGCCATCCTCCAATCACGGCTTCTCCCCCGGGGGAATCAGTGTCTGATTCAACGCAGTGATTGGAGGAAGCCGAATTCCTCATTTTAGACCCAGGAAGAGGCTTTGTGACGGGCGGAGGAAACTGGAGCTGCTGTGAAGATTAAAAGGTAAGTTTTTTTTTTCTCAACAGGAATGAAATGTTTTATGAATTAAAGTGCCCCTGTTTTTAATTGAATTTTTAAAAACCGGAAACTTCAGCATCAAAATTGACATTCACTTTAACTCTAGACTGCTGTGCGTTTAACCACTGCAAAAGGATTAAACACACAGTAGAAGTGTCGCTCAGGACCCGAGGAGCACTGCTAGTCAAGAGCGGAAACCACTACTGATCCAATCAGTAGTGCTAGTTGCTCACCAGAGTCATGCAACTAGCGCTGCTGATTGTATCATTGGGGGTTTCTTCTCAGGACCTACAGTGCTCTGTGTGTCCCAAGCAGCACTTCTGCTGTGTGTTTAACCTTTTTGCAGCGGTTTAACACACAGTAGGGAAGGGTCGATAGTCTTGAGAATTACATGTCTTACATGTCATTTGTTTGACTATTATGGCCCTTTATGCCCAGGAACTCTGGGTCAGATCAGGAAAAATGTTAAGTGTGATAATGTTTCCCAACAAATCAATGAAGTATTAAGCATTTAAAATTAGGGTCAATCTCTATGTTTGTTAGTTGTGTACATGAAGGTAAATAAAGTTATTATTTAAATCAAATCCAAAATATTTATACCTATATAACCACTATGTTTGGTACGATGGGACATATTTATCAAGCACCGTATGGGCTTGATGCCCCTGAAGGCTCGCCGGAAACAGAAGTTATGAAGCAGCGGTCTAAAGATCGCTGCTCCATAACTTGTCTGCCTGCTCTGAGGCCGCGGACAGAAATCAACTCGATCTAATACAATTGGGTTGATTGACTACCCCTGCTAGCGGCCGATTGGCCACGAATCTGCAGGGGGCGGCATTGCACCAGCAGTTCACAAGAACTGCTGGTGCTTGGCATTTATCAATGTGCAGCGGATATGATACGCTACTTCGTATCATGTCTGCTCGCACATTGATAAATATACGCCTAAACCTCTGTACTGCATTGGTCATAAGCGTGAGATATGTGTGTTGTGTATGTACAAGCATCATAAGGTAGATGAACTGAATAGAATCACAGCCAAACACTTCACTTTGTTGTCATCCAACCCTGCTGTACACTAGTAGCTTGGCACAGCATTAAAGGGACAGTACACTGTAAAATTGTTTTTATATGAATGTATTTTTAATGATTTGTTATACCAGCTGTAGAGTATAAAATGTATGAGAAATTGCATGTTTCAGTTTATTTGTGTATAGGAAGTAGCTGGTTTTGTGCTTTTAAACCACAGCCTATTACAATGGGTTGAGTTTCAGGTAATATCAGATCTCATTATGTTATCAGTTTGTGTACACACACTTGCTTCTTTATCTTATATTTGTCTGGAAAACCAAAGCTCAATACTTAGAGAGAACAATGGGAAATTATCATGTTATTGCTTAAAGGGACAGTATACTATAAAATTGTTTTTCACTTAATGTGTTTCCAATTACTTTTTTTTACCAGCTGCAGAGTATAAAATGTATGATATTTGTTTTTTTAAGGTTTATTTGTGTATATGAATTAGCTGATTTTGCATTTTGAAGCCACAGCCTAATAAAATGGGTTGAGCCTGCCTGTAGGTATTATCAGATCCCATTACTTTATCACAGTGTGTACATATACCTGACCTTTATCTTATATCTGTCAATAAACCAAAGACCAATACTTGGAGAGAACAATGGGAAATTAACATTCTATTACCTTATCTCCTCTATACCCCACTGGAAGCGTAATTTCTTCTGCTGGCTGTGTTTACTTGGGCTAGTTAATAGCTGAGACTCCAGTTTTAAAACTTTCAGTATAGGTTGAATATACCACAGGCAAAATCAAATGCTGAAATAGGGATGAAGGAGCTACTTGTAAACAATTTAATACACTCCAGCAGGTAAAATGAATCTTTGAGAACAATTAAAAGGGGAGAAAAATGTTGTGGTAAACTGTCCCTTTAAGCACTCTGTTGTACAAACACCTCATTGTTCAAACTCAAACATCATTAATGAGTGAAACAGCAACCCAAGAGGTTGTATTAGGTCTTAAATATGATATAATACGTTTGTGGAGTATTTATCTGTGCCACGAAGTATACCATTCTGCTTACATAAAAACCCTCATCTTTCTCACCACAAATGTCCAAATGAACATGAACAATTCTCTTACCCCACTATATTGATTGTCAAACTGTGACAAATATCAAGAAAAATGCTAAGTGATTATAAATAAACAAATTTGAGATGTGTAACAGAGAGGGAATTAGAAGCGCTATGGTCCCTCTTTCATAAATGCACACATTTTAAAAATACCAGTGTAATTTTAGGTTAGTCATAGAGGTGCACTAGACCAGTGGTTCTCAACCTAAGTGACCCCAAGGCCCGGTAAGTTTTAGCCGGACCGGTCCAGGGCCCGGTAAGCATCGGGAGTGGGTTGTAGTAGGTTTGGAAGAAAAAAAAAAAAAATATATATATATATATATATATATATACAGTCTCTCTCCTTCTCTCTCTCTCTCTCTCTCCCCCCCCCTCTCTCTTTCTCTCTCCTCCCCTCTCTCTTTCTCTCTCTATCTCTCCCTCTCTCTCCTCCCCTCTCTCTCTCTCTCCTCCCCTCCTCCCCTCTCTCTTTCTCTCTCTCCTCCCCCCTCTCTTTCTTTCTCTCTCTCTCTCCCCTCTCTCCCCCCTCTCTTTCTTTCTTTCTCTCTCTCTCTCCCCTCTCTCTCCCCTCTCTTTCTTTCTCTCTCCCTCTCTCTATCTCCCCTCTTTCTTTCTCTCTCTCTCTCCCCTCTCTTTCTTTCTCTCTCTCTTCTCTCTCTTCTCTCTCTCTCCTCCCTCTCTTTCTCTCTCTCTCTCCTCCCTCTCTCTCTCTCTCTCTCTCCTCCCTCTCTTTCTCTCTCTCTCTCTCCTCCCTCTCTCTCTCTCTCTCTCCTCCCTCTCTTTCTCTCTCTCTCTCCTCCCTCTCTTTCTCTCTCTCCTCCCTCTCTTTCTCTCTCTCTCCTCCCTCTCTTTCTCTCTCTCCTCCCTCTCTTCCTCTCTCTCTCTCTCCTCCCTCTCTTTCTCTCTCTCTCTCTTTCTCTCTCTCTCTCTTTCGCTCTCTCTCTCTTCTCCCTCTTTTACAGTGGTTTAATTATGTAATAATTAATTTGTGTCAGTGGGATCCATATTAATATCCCACTGACACCAATGAATTATAAAATTAACCCACTATAAACCATTTATATATATTATATATGGATCCCACACCACTGAATTATCATATAATTATAATATATATATATATTACAGTGGGTTAATTATATGATAATTCATTGGTGTCAGTGGGATCTATATATATATATATATATATATATATATATATATATATATATATATATATATATATATATATATACATATATATATATATATATATACAGTTTACACAGTCCAGTGACCGCCCTAAATATATACATTGGTGTCAGTGGCCGTAATTATGTCATTGGTGTCAGTGGGCTTACTTACCTGTGAGCTGATGCTTCACGCTCTGCACGCCGCCCGCCGCTTCTACCCGGTCACAGTGCGCCCGCCCACCCGCTGCTACATGCTGACAGTGCACAAACTGACATGCGCAGTGGCACTCTGACAGGCCCGTCCAAAATTTAGGAGATGTGTAAAGGCGGGCCTGTCAGAGTGAGTGTCTGGAGACGGCCCACCAGCAGGGAGAAACACTGCACTAGACTAACGTTATTGCTATATAGAGAAACAGAGAGAATGAGTTCTAATACAGGATATTGTGCAGTTCATGGATCTATTCAGTGATTCTGATAGTAGGTGGAACATATGGTAGTTCAAGTAAAAACTTATAGAAGAAAAAAATAAAATCACATCAAAATTAAATTAATACTAGTGTAGGTAGAAAGTTGTAAGTGCGCTTAATCCCAATTACTCAAGAAATAATTCTAAATACCATGCTTGGATTGTTTTTTAATATACATTTAAAAAGTTATGATTTTTAGAGCTCTTCTTTTAAAGCAAGAGAACAAATGTGTGACTTTTTCTTAACTTCCAGAAAATTGTATAAAAAAGTAATGGAACCTTCAAAATCACTCTCTGTTCTGAATTATGCAGACTTTAGAGACAGATCTAAGAGTTCTAATAAATGTTATGAAATTATGTGATTGAAAACGCTTGTAACAGAGTTGGTAAGATGAAACCCAGTCAGTATAAAATGAGTTGGGATAAACATTCTTTTATACTGAACAACATATCACTGGTTAAAAAGTCTTAAAAGAAAATGGGCACATTAGATAGACCAAGCTGTTCTTAGCTGCTGTCAAATTCTATGTTTCTATTAAAAATCTTGGCAGTGCTGCAGAGATTTGCAATAATAGCTCTGTGAATAAGCTGATTTTGTTCTACTATGTCAGCTGCATGAGTCATACCTTAGTAAAGAGGGAACCTTGGGGATACTGTAGATACAACAGGTTGTCATGGTAACGCTTGTTTTCTTACTTGAGTCTAGTCTCCAGAGAAATAAATTATTCACACCTCAAACATATAAGGTCTTTCCTTTCCAATTAAAAGGGGCAGGTTAAGGAGCTATTTTTTTCTGTTTTAGCATTGATTGGAAACATTAATGGCAGGTGTCTTACAATGCACCTGTCCCACCTTGCTGTATCAACAGACATGTTTTGCAAACTAAAGTCTTATAGCATTACAGTGTTGTGCAGAAGCTAAGAGGTTAAACAGTTTGTCAGTAATGAACTGTACAGAGTAGTTTGTTCCTTGTGAAAGTAATGATGCAAAATATGATGCAAATGAATACAATAAAAATATGCATTTGAATTAACAATGAATCATTTAACTGTGAGTGTCATCTTTTGTTTATTACCATGGTGATATATATATATATATATATATATATGTAAATAAATAAATATATATATATATATATATATATATATATAATCACCATACACAACCAATCTTTTGAACTGTAACTGTGGCATGTTCTATGTCAGAAAGATGTCAGATGACATAAGAATGAGAATGGACAGTCACAGATCAGACTTATAGACTATGCCCCCCCACCCCTCCTGGTGAGGGGGGATGACTGTAACAAGAGGTTACTCTAGCTTGAGCTGGATATCATATCGAGCACAGAACTTCCACATGTATTAAAATGACTGGCATTGCTTTCTTCAAAATAACAATTGTGACTGTCCCTGATTCCATGGTGGGATGCCCTCCCCATATCTCTCCGAGCTTACGGGCAGCAGTAGCTGATAGTTTAGCTCAGTGGGGGGGATATAGCAAGGAATTTACCTGGTTATAAACTGGGGTTTCCACCTGGTCTGTGAGATCAATGATCATAACCATTCGTGTTAGTGAGACCCTAACGTATGTGCACAGATAAAGATAACATGCACTCTCACTTTCACTTGCCATAGTCCTGATTGGCACTTGTCAACACAGGCCGATGATTGAAACGCTGTATATGATACAGGACTGGTAAAATACTTATATGTTGTTTACGCCAAATTCTGACCCTACCATCTAAATGTTGCAGCTGGAATCGAGACTCATCAGACCAGGCAACATTTTTCCAATCTTCTATTGTCCAATTTTGGTGAGCCTGTGCGATTTGTAGCCTCAGTTTCCTGTTCTTAGCTGACATGAGTGGCACCCCTTGTGGTCTTCTGCTGCTGTAACCCATCTTCTTCAAGGGTCGACGTGTTGTGCATTCAGAGATGGTATTCTGCATACCTTGGTTGTAACGAGTGGTTATTTGAGTTACTGTTGCCTTTCTATAATCTCGAGCCAGTCAGCACATTCTCCTCTGACCTCTGACATCAACAAGGACTATAATATACTGGATACCTAGAGATGGTTGTGTGTGAAAATCCCAGTAGATCAGCGGTTTTTGAAATACTCAGACCAGCCTGTCTGGCACCTACAACCATGCCACATTAAAAGTTACTTAAATCCCATTTTTCCCCATTCTGATGCTTGGTTTGAACTTCAGCAGGTTGTCTTCACCATGTCTATATGTCTAAATGCATTGATTTGCTGCCGTGAGATTGGGTGATTAGCAATTTGTGTTACCTAGCAATTGAACAGGTGTACCTAGTAAAATGGTCGGTGAGTGTGTGTGTATGTATGTGTGTATATATGTATATATATATATATATATATATATATATATATATATATATATATATATATATATATATATATATAAAAGATGCTCAAAAACAAAGTATTGCAGTATGCAGTGATACCTTTTTTATTGGACTAATAATATTTCAAAGACAAGTTTTCGAGAGTTTTCCTCTCTTCCTCAGGTCTGAAGCAATACTGATCAATCTGATATAGATACACATCACATATAACAAATGGAAGGGAGGGAAGGGGTGAGAGGGGTGTCATAAAAAGCAGAGAATGTGTCTGAAGGAAAAAATAGCTGAGAATAGCCAGAAAGAATAAATAAACAGAGGAGAGTAAATAGGCAAGGTGAGAGGAAAAACAAAAGGAAAAATAAACCAATATAGGACAATAAGATGAGAGATTATAGAAAGTTATGGTAGTGTGTGAGAAAGCCAGAGTCTACATTAAGTCCTTCATTTCTGGTATTGAAATGTGTAATAATTTTCATCTCAAACATCTTTCGTTCATGAGAGTCTTTGAAATTCCCTTTACGAATTTTAATCCTGAGGTTAAGGATGGAGTGACCAGTCTGGGTGAAGTGATGACCAACAGGGGTACAATATTAATTTTCCTTGTGGTTTTTGATCGAGTGTCTGTGTAGATTCATTCTGAGATGCAGCTTTAGGCCAGTTTCTCCAATGTAGCAACCTCTGTCACACGCTGTACACTGTATCATGTACACCACATTAGCAGATGAGCACGAATAGGATCCTTTAATATTATATGACGCGTTGTTGTGCCTGGCTGTGTTGTTGTCACAAATATGTTGACACAGTTTGCAGAGTGATTTGTTGCATCATGCAGTGCCATTCTGTGTAAGCTTCTGTTCTGTGGTTAATTTGCTGCGGACCAATCTCTATCTCAGGTTAGTATTTTAATTGTGATCACATTAAGAAGCCATCTGCACTATTGTTTGCCTTTCCTTTTTTGGCAGGTAAGGGACAACATTGCAAGTTGCAATTATTTGTTAACTACCGCCCAAGAAGATTTCTACATAATCAGCAGTTGGGATCCATATTGAGATAGACTATAGCAAGATTCTTATTATCCAATTTGAACATTTATTTGGACTTTTAAGCATTTTATGTTATATCATCCGTTTTTTAAACCACTGTTGTTATATGGTCTCTTTTAATTAACATCTTGAGGCTCTTTGAGCAAGTCCCTTATATCTAGCTCAGCAACTCTGAACCCTTTAGATTTGTATTTTAGGGTATCAATTTAGAGCCTGTGTTCAATTTCAATCCAATCACAAAGTTTTGCCACTATTCAGTGTTTATAATAGATATTTGTTCACATCACATCACAGTTTGCAAGCAGAAACACATTTGAACACACGTTAAAGTTGTGCTGTTGTTTTTATTTGGTTCTATGTATGCTTTATGTATGCATTAGTTGATTTGTCAAAAATTCACTTGTATATCGTTTTATTTTTAATTCATTGTTTATTTTGAAAATAAGGTTCACACACCCCTGCAATATTTTTCTCACATTTTTTTACTTGTTAGGATTTACACCCTTTTTGAATAAACTCATAGGCTCAACCTCAGGTCTTATATTTTGAATTCAGGTTCTAGATATTCCTGTAACATGTTTTGTCCACCTGTTAGGATTTACATAATTTTGGATAAACACATAGGCAAACCCCCAATTCGGAGCCACTTACATTTCACACTCACCGGTTTCAAGCAACCTGGAATCTATCCACCTGTGCATTGTAACCCATTGTTTTTATAAATAGAGTGTGCATAAGCGCTCCTAGCATTCACATATTAGAATTTAATTTTTATGCGATAGACATTATTTGTTAGTTTTTTTGTTGTTATCAATTGTTCTACAAGCATTTTTAAATTGTTCCAATTGTTACAATATATATTTTAAAGTGTAACATGGATCCATGACTAATTGTTGTATAATTTTAAATGTACCAACTTTTTTATCTTATGTATTAAATCATATTATTTCAACCTATTGTTACCTTTGGTATTTGACTATCTGCCCATAGACCCTGCCTACGTTGTTTGGCGCTCTGATATCCAATCTTAAAATTGAACCCGTACTGATGAGCGACACTGGAGAAAAATTCGGACTTCAGCTGATTTTCTTAACTGCAAATTCATCTTGAACTCCTACTATTCTGCCCTTAATCTTTATAAGCAACTTCTCTACTCTCCTCTCTACTCTTTCCTCTAACCCAAAACATCTGTTTTCCACGTTCAATACTCTTCTCCGCCCACCCCTACCTCCTAATACAACTTCTATCTCAGCTCAAGATATTGCCAGCCACTTCAAGCAAGTCGTCTTCACCACGTCTAGATGCCTAAATGCATTTAGTTGCTGCCATGTGATTGGCTGATTAGCAATTTGTGTTAACAAGCAATTGAACAAGTGTACCTAATAAAGTGGCTGGTAAGTGTATATATACATACATACACATATATATATATTTCTATAGATATATACGTATAGATATGTATATAAACATTATCAGATATATATAGAAATATATATCTGATAATAAAAAGTTTATTATTAAGTTTATTATTTTCTTCTTTTTTTGACATAAAGAAAATTCAATGCTGTTCAAGTTGCAAATATGAAATATATGGACAAGAAGCACTTATTACAAATAATATGAAAATAGGAGGTATCCGTTCCAAAGATACAGTATTATGAGCGCATTTTCTTGTGACACAATTATACACAGATAATAGGCGATTTTCTAAGACGCGCAATACATTGGATTGCAAAATAAACTTACATGGTATAACTCACAATGAAAGCATAATTTATGGTTACTGCAGCTTTCTCATTTTCTGTTACCTGAACTTCCTCATTTTTAAACTGTATTAAACAAAACATAGAAACTAAACTAAACAAATCAACATAACATACAAATAAAACAAAATAAAAAAAAAGCTTCAAGCAATAATTATCTCTAAGAGAACATTACGGTAGCATAAAGCAAATC
Organism: Bombina bombina; assembly: GCF_027579735.1. Lineage (NCBI taxonomy): Eukaryota > Metazoa > Chordata > Amphibia > Anura > Bombinatoridae > Bombina > Bombina bombina. Next base: position 417,849,353 of record NC_069502.1, read on the forward strand.
ATGGGTTCTACCCTTAATGAGAGGGTTAAAGTAGCTTTTTGGCAGATTTAACAGGCATCCGTGATATGGTTAATTTTAACAGCATGATAGAGGAGAAAGAATTGCAGTGCTATGATAGACTAGACTAGAATCTGTACCGTACTATAAGAATAAGATAGCTGTGTGCGATTCATGAAGCTGTGCAGTCTCAGTAAGGTCAGTTGATGTATTTTAAAGTGTTGCCGCTCTTGTTTTAAATGCTTAAGGATCAAGTCATCCATAAGGAAGTAAATAATAGTCAGATTTAATTGAAGGGACACTGAACCCAAATTTTTTCTTTCGTGATTCAGATAGAGCATGCAATTTTAAGCAACATTCTTATTTACTCCTATTATCAAATTTTCTTCATTCTCTTAGTATGTTTATTTGAAAAGCAAGAATGTAAGTTTAGATGCCGGCCCATTTTTGGTGAACAACCTGGGATGTCCATGCTGATTGGACAGCACCAATAAACAAGTGATGTTCATGGTACTGAACAAAAATGTGCTGGCTCTTTAGCTTAGATGCCTTCTTTTTCAAATAAAGATAACAAGAGAATGAAGAAAAATTATAATAGAAGTAAATTAGAAAGTTGCTTAAAATTGCATGCTCTATCTGAATCATGAAAGAAAAAATTTGGGTTCAGTGTCCCTTTAAGTATTGCGCAGCAAGGTTAGAAAGTACCTTAGATGAATTTATAACAAACCCAAGCCTAGAACCAAAGTCTTTGTAAATGGACAGCCTCACCTGTTATATGAATGCACACCCAGGATAAATTAGATGAAGCGGGTCATGAATAATTAAACAATTCAGAAAACAATGAACCAACAGAAGTAACATACAATGCCATATCCAAAGAACACATAATTATTATTGGCAAGGAAAGTGTGCTAGAATTAACCAGAACTTAAAAGGCTTATTTTCAGTTTATGATTTCACATTCAACTGGTCATCTAAAAACATAGCTGGTTAATTAATGTCATACCTGTCAGGAACAGAGTAGGTTAAACCAATAGTACAATGAAAGGAAAAAAGAAAACATTAAAAACAGGAAAATGGGGGCCAGCCAGGCTAGAGTTCTGAACAAGTTATCTTTTCCTACCAAATGCAAGGAAAGTCTAATGCAGTCCAAAACAGCCTTGCTATGGTTCGTAGCTAAATAAAACCACAGCATTAGTTATGCAGTTGGTTGGCTGTTTAAAGTGGCAGTTATGTAATCGGTAACGTGCAGGGGGAGCGATTCATGGGTCTTGCTTTATACCTGCAGATCTATAAAATATATTCTATACACCTGGTATGATGACTGTTATTGTGAGTAAAGGCACAAATCAAAACCTTCAGATAAACTGCCCGGGCAAGTGTTTATCCAATACCTGCTGGAAGCCATGATCTCTGCAATACTGCTGCTTTAGGGGTAATTCGCCTAAAGATACACCAGATAGAGCATTCACCATTCTCCTCAAGGAGCAGCATGGTGTAAGCACTGTAGATCTTTGATGAAAGTGCGTGCGGGGTTCCAATCAATAGACAGATGTTGAGGCCGTTGATAAGCTCCACGTCTCTTTCATTAAATCGCTCTGGGGCAGACATTGTTGAACTCATAAGATGAGCCTCCATTTTGTTTAAGCTGGATTCAGGGTATTGAGCCGTGTTCAAAGTTCTGTAGCATTCAACCTCACCGCAAGATATCCAGAGGGGCCGATACAAAAATCCCATTTCAGTATCAGGTAGAGCACTGAGGGCAGCAATACTGAAAGAACTCGCCTCCTGAGTCGTCGCACTAAGAACTACATGAACACCCGGTTCACACAAATGAGGCTGTTCCTATTGTACGTTGTGTTGCAGCTTTAGGATGTCTACAGGTTGCAAGGCTTTACCTATAACAGTTGTGCGCACCTCTTTGGTTAAGCATGTAAGATGATTCTTGAGTGAATCTAAAAAAGGCACCAAACTCCTTGATACTCCTTGATACTTTTAAAAATGTCGACCATATCCACATGCTTATAGTACATTTTGATTACAAAACAGGACTTAGTAAATATGTGTTGCCATGATCAGAACAAATGATCTATGTCCACTTAACGATTCCAAAACTGTTAGTTGTCCTGAGGCCACTTCAATGCCCAACTTATTTCTTGACGATCCGGGGGTAAGGAAAGATGTTATCCTAGATCCAACAGGTATCCGGGCAGCCACACTGCCAAGGAAGAACTGGATGGCGATGTTTAACGGCATAAATCTGAGAAGTTAGATAAACTCTTTTGGGAGCTCTAAGCCGATGCTGCCATTCTTTTGCGCCACCCACTGGAAGTCCACAAAAAGTTTATTATTTTCTATGTGAAATATGCGTTTTGCGCATGAAGTTTTTTGCGATTTAGATTTTAACGTTGGTGGGTTAGCGCACATGAAAACTTAATCTTAAGGTGTGTTATTGAAATATTAAATATAAAATATAAAAAAAATTAAAAAAAATTATTCAAAATGATTATACATACAAAATATTCTAAATAATCCATAGAATATATATATTTATATGGCTCAAAACTCAAAATTTCCACTAGCCCGCTGGCCATTGACGAGTGGAAATGTAACAGTGGCGAGTTAAAGTTAGTGAGTAAATGTTGAATCGTCATTCACTCACTGTCTGGTGGTGTGTTGTATGTAGCAAGTTAGCACAATGTTTTTGCAAAGTGCACACTCTATTGCAACGCTGACAAATTTTGGGATAGGAGCTAAAAATATTATCTAATAGCATATTAAATATCCGTGTAAGTGCAAGGATATGTTATTCCTCTAGGGCTGTAGAAACCCCATTAGTGCTGTTACTTCTGAGAGGGTTCATGGGAGCAGAGGAAAAGAGATTTGAGAGGAAATGTGAAGAAGAAGGTAGAGTTAAGAGAGAGTGGATAGAGGGGAAAGAAAGAGTGTAAAGAGAAGATATGACCTGAGATTGAGGGAGTGGAGAAATATAGTTAAGAGAGAGAAGGCAGAGATACAAATTTACACTCTCTGCTTTCTCTCTGTTCAACAACTTTGTTTTTGTACACAGCTGTTGTCTTCCCAAGGACTGCTAGTTGATGTTGCTAGGTGCTATGCATTTATTATTGTTAATTTATTACTGTATGTAGCATTATTTAATTTTTTATGGTATAAAATAAAAACATTATTAAAAATTACTGCACAATAAGGTGTTCCACAATGGCTAAGCATATGTAAAGGGCAGGGAGGGGGGAGTAGTGGGTGGGACTCAGTAGTGGCGAGTAACGTTTTGGACTGGCTAGTAGCGTAGGACTTGAAATTTTGAGCACTGTATATGTATGTATATATATATATATACTGTATATATATATATATATATATATATACACACTGCTCAAAAAAATAAAGGGAACACTTAAACAACACAATGTAACTCCAAGTCAATCACACTTCTGTGAAATCAAACTGTTTACTTAGGAAGCAACACTGATAATCAATTTCACATGCTGTTGTGCAAATGGGATAGACAACAGGTGGAAATTATAGGCAATTAGCAAGACACCCCCAATAAAGGAGTGGTTCTGCAGGTGGTGACCACAGACCACTTCTCAGTTCCTATGCTTTCTGGCTCATGTTTTGGTCACTTTTGAATGCTGGCGGTGCTTTCACTCTAGTGGTAGCATGAGACGGAGTCTACAACCCACACAAGTGGCTCAGGTAGTGCAGCTCATCCAGGATGGCACATCAATGCGAGCTGTGGCAAGAAGGATTGCTGTGTCTGTCAGCGTAGTGTCCAGAGCATGGAGGCACTACCAGGAGACAGGCCAGTACATCAGGAGACGTGGAGGAGGCCGTAGGAGGGCAACAACCTAGCAGCAGGACCGCTACCTCCGCCTTTGTGCAAGGAGGAACAGGGGGAGCACTGCCAGACCCCTGCAAAATGACCTCCAGCAGGCCACAAATGTGCATGTGTCTGCTCAAACTGTCAGAAACAGACTCCATGAGGGTGGTATGAGGGCCCGACGTCCACAGGTGGGGGTTGTGCTTACAGCCCAACACCGTGCAGGACGTTTGGCATTTGCCAGAGAACACCAAGATTGGCAAATTCGCCACTGGCGCCCTGTGCTCTTCACAGATGAAAGCAGGTTCACACTGAGCACATGTGACAGACGTGACACAGTCTGGAAATGCCATGGAGAACGTTATGCTGCCTGCAACATCCTCCAGCATGACCGGTTTGGCAGTGGGTCAGTAATTGTGTGGGGTGGCATTTCTTTGGGGGGCTGCACAGCCCTCCATGTGCTCGCCAGAGTTAGCCTGACTGCCATTAGGTACCGAGATGAGATCCTCAGACCCCTTGTGAGACCATATGCTTCTGCGGTTGGCCCTGGGTTCCTCCTAATGCAAGACAATGCTAGACCTCATGTGGCTGGAGTGTGTCAGCAGTTCCTGCAAGACGAAGGCATTGATGCTATGGACTGGCCCGTCCGTTCCCCAGACCTGAATCCAATTGAGCACATCTGGGACATCATGTTTCGCTCCATCCACCAATGTCACATGGCACCACAGACTGTCCAGGAGTTGGCAGATGCTTTAGTCCAGGTCTGGGAGGAGATCCCTCAGGAGACCATCTGTCACCTCATCAGGAGCATGCACAGGCATTGTAGGGAGGTCATACAGGCACGTGGAGGCCACACACACTACTGAGCCTCATTTTGACTTGTTTTAAGGACATTACATCAAAGTTGGATCAGCCTGTAGTGTGTTTTTCCACTTTAATTTTGAGTGTGACTCCAAATCCCGAACTCCATGGTTTGAAACATTTGATTTCCATTTTTTTATTTTTGTGTGATTTTGTTGTTAGCACATTCAACTATGTAAAGAACATAGTATTTCATTAGAATATTTAATTCATTCAGATCTAGGATGTGTTATTTTAGTGTTCCCTTTATTTTTTGGTGTGCCTTTAACGACATCTTGAAAACATAGGTAAATATATGGGCAACATGTACCCTTGGAATAATAGTAAAGTATAGTTAAAGGGACACTGAACCCAATTTTTTTCTTTTGTGATACAGATAGAGCATGCAATTTTAAGCAACTTTCTAATTTACTCCTATTAGCAAATGTTCTTCATTCTCTTGGTATCTTTATTTGAAAAGCAAGAATTTAACCCCTTAATGACCGACGACGTACGTCCTCTAAAAAAATACACTTAACGATCGAGGACGTACCCTGTACATCGTCGGTCTTGGAAAGCGGTGGATGCGATCCTGATCGCTTCCAGACGCTTTCCGCTTATTGCAGTGATGCCTCGATATCGAGGCATCCTGCAATAACCCTCCTTGGCCATCCGATGCAGAGAGAGCCACTCTATGGCCCTCTCTGCACCGGACATCGATGGCCGGTATCATTGGTGGGTGGGAGCCGACGTGGGAGACGGGTGGGTGGCCATCGATGGGCCCTGTTATGTGGAGGGGGACGGGATCATGGGCGGGATCAACGGGGGCACGCACGGACGTGCGCACATGGGGGGTGGAGGGCGTGGACGGGGCGGGTGCGGGTGGGAAGAGCTACACTACAGAAAAAAATATTCTTAAGAAGTGGGAGAAAGGGGGGTGGGAATTTTCACTAAATTATATCTAAGTGTTCTTGGAGGGGGTGGGAGGTTGGTCTTTGGGGAGGGAAGCTACACTACAGAAAAAGAAAAAACAAACAAAAAAAAACACAATTTTATTCTAAACTTGGTACTGGCAGACAGCTGCCAGTACCCAAGATGGTGCTCATTAAGATAGAGGGGGAGGGTTAGAGAGCTGTTTGGGGGGGATCAGGGAGGTTGGGGGCTTAGGGGGATCCTACACAGCAGCATATGCAAATATGCTAAAAATATATATACCTTTTATTTTAGTACTGGTAAAATACTCCTTACCAGTCACCAGCCAACGCGTTTCGGTCCTCACTGACCTTTATCAAGACTCAAGTCTTGAGTATTTTAACTGTGACCATATTATAGAAGCCCTCTGCACTATTTTTTGTTTTTTTCTTTGGCCGGTAAGGGACACTAATCCTGGATTAAGCGCGGGAACCATTTATTTTATATTTCCTTTAAGAAGCTTGTTGTACATTCTTGGAAATGGGATCTACATTTAGGATAGACTATTAACGAGACTTTTTAACGTCACACTATTTTGGACTTATTTGAAGTGTTATTGCATCACCCTCCGTTCTCATCCTAAACTTATATGGACATTGTTTAGCCATTGTTAAAGGTCTTTTGAAGTATAGTGGTCTCTGGCTCAGAGATCTATTTTGTAGCTCTTATTGCCTACTGTTCATATAGCTGCAATTCCAAGTATTATTGAGATTCAAGTCATCTGTAATTGTGTGTTCACCACTTTTTAGTTCTTTTCGATTGTTTGTTATTCCTTTAGCACATTTTTTGATAACAGGAATTTGTTTTTACATATTTGGGATTGTTTGTCATCATTTAGCACATTTTGTTCATAGATATTTGAGTTCATCATTATTTAACACCTTTTACACACACTTATAATCACACTGTTTTTTCAATTCACCCAACACACACGCTGTTTCCTTTTAGATAAGTTTTTGTCACGCTCCCTAATAGTTCAGGAGCCTATTATATTTCCACACTTATTCACCTAACTGTATCTCAAAGAAGATCCCTCACTTATTAACCTATTTTCCAATATCGTTTTAAACACATAGGTAAAACCTATGGTGTGAGCTGGGCCTTTTTTCTATATATTTGTTTATATTTTTAACTTTTCCACTGTTCCAGCATATATCCAATCTGATCTTATCCCCTTGGTTAACCGCCATCTATTAATTAAACACATTTGCTACCCTCCTCTCATATATTTTATCGCATTAATTTTTATCGTAATTTTATCTTAATAGCTAGCCTTATTGGAGTTCAAAATTAATTGCCTCTTATATTCTTATTAACTAGTTTTCACCATACTATTGGCTGTTTTTAAAGTTCAACAACAGAACATTTTGAAGAGTATATTTTTATTGTAACATGGATCCATGGTAAATTGTTGTACTAGTGTACTTAGTGTATTAGCACTTTGTATTAAACTGTATTATTTAACTTATTGTTATCATTGGTATCTGTTGTTCTGATCCTAGACCCAGCCTACAATTGTTTGGCGCTCTGATATCCCTCCTATCTAGAAAATGGAAAAGTGCTGTGGTCATTAAGGGGTTAAGTTTAGATGCCGGCTCATTTTTGGTGAACAACCTGGGATGTTCTTGCTGATTGGGGGATACATTCATCCACCAATAAACAAGTGCTGTCCAGGGTTCTGGACTTTCTTTTTCAAATAAAGATAGCAAGAAAACATGCTCTATCTGAATCACAAAATAATTTTTTTTGGGTTCAGTGTCCCTTTAACATCTTTTAATTACAAGACAATTAATATCTTGTTTGCTGCAATTAGTTTTCAATAGCCAAACTCCACCCACCACTGCCGACATCAAGCTTGGCTATGGTCATTATGCTAGTATAAAGTGCATTACTTTGTTTTCAGCTAAAGCCAGTTAGGAAAGGACATTTAGCAGGGGTAGCCTTGATAATTCTGCAGTGTATATTTCAATTTCTGAGAATTAGAAAATCTTAATTTTCAAAGCTAAATTACAGTAAAATTGTGCAAAATATATCATTAAAGTATTTTGCAATGTTTTCTGAATAACTAAACATTTTATATTAAAATCTCCAAGTGTTTACTGTCCCATTATGATGATTATTCTCCACAGACTGTTATATCTATTTTTATTTCTACCTTTCCCTATTAAAGAATACAAAATATAGATGCCTATTATTGCATTTATAAGTGGTGCAAACAAAACCCATGGTTGGCAGGAAAACACTCTACTTTCATATTACTAAAGTTGGATTGAAGGATACTGACATTGAACGTTACAGTTATACATCAAGTTTAGCACAGATTTGCCTCTGGAATAATAACTAGTGGAGTTACTTCTGGAAAATATATATACACATAAAGATATTTGCCTTCTAAAACCAACAAAGATAGTGATCTCTTGGTATACATATTCTGTTATAATTGCCAGGTCACTAAGATTATGGAACCTAATGACCTTAAAGGGACATAAAACAGAAATAACTAACAAAAGTTTCTAAATATATAATGTAGCCAAAGCTTACCTGCACAATGTTTTTTTGTTTTACCCCCCATTAACCCCTTTAATTCAGGCATAGTTTATTTTGCAGCAAGCTCCCCCTGGGCATTTCCATATAAGGAAGGCACTATCCAAGCCATAGCTTCAGAATGCACTTGTGCACGTGCATGATAGGAGGCAGATTCACATGACACCTGACTGAAGCAGTCCACAGTATAATGCAGAAGCTTTCACAAAGCATGTGAGATCATCCCCTTGAAAACGAGTAAACTTCTTGGCAACAAACAGTAACAGTACCACTACCTCCCCTATGAATCTTATAGGATTTTAAACATGGAATAATATTTTAATCATATTAATCTGCAATATAATACTCTTGAGCAGAGCATGCATAAAGCAATAATATTAACTTTGAATGAATTTACTTTTTTTTAAAAAATTCTGATCAAATTGTGTCTTCTTATATATATGCATATATCAATTGCTGCTATATATATATAAAATTAAGGCCTAATGGACAAAACATGTCAGACAGACTGTCCTTCCTGTCTAGCTGTCTCAAAGCATTTTAATGATGTCATGAAAAAAGGAACTTTGTTTTATGGAAGATTGTGCTGGCTGGAAATTCTTTTATTTCTCTGTTTATATATATATATATATACTTCAGATTGCAGCACTACAGATTTTTTTCTTAAGCTAAGGGAGAGCTACATTTACATTTATACTCATTTTTACCCATTGTACTGCCAATGTATTTTATGCACCTGTAAGCAATAGGTGTGGCTGAAACACCTGAACTAAATAATTAGTAGAGGTGTCCACATAGTTTTGGCCATATAGTGTACAATAACTGACCGAGGACCTACTTACATTAGGGGTTGAAGGGATAAGGTCATTTTTATTCATATGTGGTAGACATATCCTGAAGTTATGCTGAGGGACTGGACACATCTGTTTTTTTATTATTAAACTGTACAATGGTCCTTTTTCTTTGGCAAATCACTTTAAGTCTTTACGGGGGACATAATTGTCAAACCTGAATGGTGCATGAGTGCATTTTAGTTTTTATCAGAAGCCTTTTTGCAGTATACTTGTATTAGCAAAAAACACTTCTAATAAAATATCACTGCACATGCCCCTTTACCCTCGTTCAAATACAGTGCATTTTGCAAGAGCAAGAAGTAGTGTGTATAATGACAGCACCAAGCCAATACCAACTCTGTAAGTAGGCATGGTGTTTGAATTCTGATGCACAGGGCATGCCCAGCATATGTGTATGCCACTGAGATAGTGATAGCTTTTACTGTAAACATTTCTCCAACATTGGTGTGTCCGGTCCACGGCGTCATCCTTACTTGTGGGAATATCTCTTCCCCAACAGGAAATGGCAAAGAGTCCCAGCAAAGCTGGCCATATAGTCCCTCCTAGGCTCCGCCCACCCCAGTCATTCTCTTTGCCGTTGCACAGGCAACATCTCCACGGAGATGGTTAAGAGTTTGTTATTTTGAAATAGTGCTGGTATGTACTATTTACTCTGAAACAGAAAGAGATGAAGATTTCTGCTTGTGAGAGGAAGATGATTTTAGCAGACAGTAACTAAAATCCCTTGCTGTTTCCACATAGGACTGTTGAGATGAAGTAACTTCAGTTGGGGGAAACAGTTAGCAGACTTTTCTGCTTAAGGTATGACTAGCCATATTTCTAACAAGACTGTGTAAGGCTGGAAGGCTGTCATTTCCCCTCATGGGGACCGGTAAGCCATTTTCTTAGTCTCAAGCAGAATAAAGGGCTTAATATGGGCTATAAAACTGGTAGACACTTTTATGGGCAGAATCGATTGCTTTATTCGGGCATTTTATACATGTTTATGCTGGTATTTCACTTTTATAAACTTGGGGAACGTTTTTTAACGTCAGGCACTATGTTAGACACCTTTTCCAGTCAGGAAGGGCCTTCCCAGTTGTAGGCTGAGCCTCATTTTCGCGCCATTACTGCGCAGTTGTTTTTGAGAGCAAGACATGCAGATGCATGTGTGAGGACCTGGAAATAGTTGGAAAAGTTCCTAGAAGGCGTCATTTGGTATCGTATTCCCCTCTGAATTTGGTAGAGTCGCAGCAAAAGCTGTAGCTGGGACTGTAGAGGGGTTAAAACAATTTTGAACAATTCCTTCATATTTTTTCACATATTCAGTATTAAAGTGTGCTCTGTTTAAAATTTAAAGAGACAGTAACGGTTTTGATTTAAAACGGTTTTTGTGTTTTACTGACAAGTTTAAGCCTGTTTAACATGTCTGTGCCTTCAGATAAGCTATGTTCTATATGTATGAAAGTCAATGTGTCTCCCCCTTCTAAATTATGTGATAATTGTGCTAAAGCGTCCAAACAAAGTAAGGACAGTACTGTCACAGATAATGAAGTTGCCCAAGATGATTCATTAGATGAAGGGAGTAGACATGGTTCTACATCATCTCCTTCTGTGTCCACGCAGGAGGCACCTAGTACTTCTAGCGCGCCAATGCTTATTACCATGCAACAATTGACGGCTGTAATGGATAACTCCATAGCAAATATTTTATCCAAAATGCCTGCATATCAGAGAAAGCGCAATTGCTCTGTTTTAAACACTGAAGAGCAGGAAGGCGCTGATGATAATTGTTCTGTCATACCCTCACACCAATCTGAAGGGACCATGAGGGAGGTTTTGTCAGATGGGGAAATTTCAGATTCAGGAAAAATTTCCCAACAGGCTGAACCTGATGTTGTGACATTTAAATTTAAATTAGAACATCTCCGCGCACTGCTTAAGGAGGTGTTATCTACTCTGGATGATTGTGACAACCTGGTCATTCCAGAAAAATTATGCAAGATGGACAAGTTCCTAGAGGTTCCGGTGCACTCCGACGCTTTTCCTATACCCAAGCGGGTGGCGGACATAGTGAATAAGGAATGGGAGAAGCCCGGCATACCTTTTGTTCCCCCTCCTATATTTAAGAAATTATTTCCTATGGTCGACCCCAGAAAGGACTTATGGAAGACAGTCCCTAAGGTCGAGGGGGCAGTTTCTACTCTAAACAAGCGCACTACTATTCCTATCGAGGATAATTGTGCTTTCAAAGATCCTATGGATAAAAAATTGGAGGGTTTGCTTAAAAATATTTTTATACAGCAAGGTTACCTTCTTCAACCCATTTCGTGCATTGTTCCTGTCACTACAGCAGCGTGGTTCTGGTTCGAGGAACTAGAAAAGTTGCTCAGTAGAGAGACTCCATATGAGGAGGTTATGGACAGAGTTCATGCACTTAAGTTGGCTAACTCTTTTATTTTAGATGCCGCTTTGCAAATAGCTAGATTAGCGGCGAAAAATTCAGGGTTTGCAATTGTGGCGCGCAGAGTGCTTTGGCTAAAGTCTTGGTCAGCGGATGTATCATCCAAGACAAAATTGCTTAATATCCCCTTCAAGGGTAAAACTCTCTTCGGGCCAGAATTGAAAGAGATTATTTCAGACATCACTGGGGGAAAGGGCCACGCCCTCCCACAAGATAGGCCTTTCAAAGCCAAGAATAAGTCTAATTTTCGTTCCTTTCGTAATTTCAGGAACGGACCGGGCTCTAATTCTGCATCCTCTAAACAAGAGGGTAATACCTCACAGACCAAACCAGCCTGGAAACCGATGCAAGGCTGGAACAAAACAGCATGAAGGAGTAGCCCCCGATCCGGGACCGGATCTAGTGGGGGGCAGACTCTCTCTCTTTGCACAGGCTTGGGCAAGAGATGTTCAGGATCCCTGGACGCTAGAAATAGTTTCTCAGGGTTATCTTCTGGAATTCAAGGAACTACCCCCAAGGGGAAGGTTCCACATGTCTCACTTATCCTCAAACCAAATAAAGAGACAGGCATTCTTACATTGTGTAGAAGACCTGTTAAAGATGGGAGTGATACACCCAGTTCCAACGGCGGAACAAGGAATGGGATTTTACTCAAATCTGTTTGTGGTTCCCAAAAAAGAGGGAACTTTCAGACCAATCCTGGATTTAAAGATCCTAAACAAATTTCTCAGAGTACCATCGTTCAAGATGGAAACCATTCGAACGATTCTACCCACAATTCAGGAAGGTCAATTTATGACTACCGTGGATCTAAAGGATGCGTATCTACATATCCCTATCCACAAGGAACATCATCAGTTCCTAAGGTTCGCCTTTCTGGACAAACATTACCAGTTTGTGGCCCTCCCATTTGGGTTAGCCACTGCTCCAAGGATTTTCACAAAGGTACTCGGATCCCTTCTAGCGGTTCTAAGACCAAGGGGCATTGCAGTAGTACCGTACTTGGACGACATTCTAGTACAAGCGTCGTCTCTTTCAAAGGCAAAGGCTCACTCAGACATCGTTCTGACCTTTCTCAGATCTCACAGTTGGAAGGTGAACATAGAAAAAAGTTCCCTGTCTCCGTCGACAAGAGTTCCCTTCCTGCGAACAATAATAGATTCCTTAGAAATGAGGATTTTCTTGACAGATGTCAGAAAGTCAAAACTTCTAAACGCTTGTCAAGTTCTTCATTCTATTCCTCGTCCTTCCGTAGCTCAGTGCATGGAAGTAGTAGGATTGATGGTTGCAGCAATGGACATAGTTCCTTTTGCGCGAATTCATCTAAGACCATTACAACTGTGCATGCTGAAACAGTGGAATGGGGATTATACAGACTTGTCTCCAGTGATTCAAGTAGATCAGAAGACCAGAGACTCACTCCGTTGGTGGCTAACCCAGGATCACCTATCCCAGGGAATGAGCTTCCGCAGTCCAGAGTGGGTCATCGTCACGACCGACGCCAGTCTAGTGGGCTGGGGCGTGGTCTGGGAATCCCTGAAAGCTCAGGGACTGTGGTCTCGGGAAGAGTCTCTTCTCCCGATAAACATTCTGGAACTAAGAGCGATATTCAATGCTCTCAAGGCTTGGCCTCAGCTAGCAAAGGCCAGATTCATAAGATTCCAATCAGACAACATGATGACTGTTGCGTATCTCAATCATCAGGGGGGAACAAGGAGTTCCCTGGCGATGAAAGAAGTGACCAAAATAATACAATGGGCGGAGAATCACTCCTGCCACCTATCTGCGATCCACATTCCAGGTGTGGAAAACTGAGAAGCGGATTATTTGAGTCGTCAGACATTCCATCCGGGGGAGTGGGAACTCCACCCGGAGATCTTTGCCCAGTTGACGCAACTATGGGGCCTTCCAGATATGGATCTGATGGCGTCCCGTCAGAACTTCAAGGTTCCTTGCTACGGGTCCAGATCCAGGGATCCCAAGGCGACTCTTGTGGATGCACTAGTAGCGCCTTGGACCTTCAACCTAGCTTATGTGTTTCCACCGTTTCCTCTCATTCCCAGGCTGGTAGCCAGGATCAAACAGGAGAGGGCCTCGGTGATCTTGATAGCTCCTGCGTGGCCATGTAGGACTTGGTATGCAGACCTGGTGAATATGTCATCGGTTCCACCATGGAAGCTACCTTTGAGACAGGACCTTCTTGTTCAGGGTCCATTCGAACATCCAAATCTGGTCTCCCTCCAGCTGACGGCTTGGAGATTGAACGCTTGATTCTATCAAAGCGTGGGTTTTCAGATTCCGTGATAGATACTCTGGTTCAAGCCAGAAAACCGGTAACTAGAAAGATTTACCATAAAATATGGAAAAGATATATCTGCTGGTGTGAATCCAAGGGATTCCCATGGAATAAGATAAAGATTCCTAGGATTCTTTCCTTTCTACAAGAAGGTTTGGATAAAGGATTATCTGCAAGTTCTCTAAAGGGACAGATTTCTGCTTTATCTGTCCTACTGCACAAACGACTGGCAGTTGTGCCAGATGTTCAAGCATTTGTTCAGGCTTTGGTTCGGATCAAGCCTGTTTACAGACCTTTGACTCCTCCCTGGAGTTTAAATCTAGTTCTTTCAGTTCTTCAAGGGGTTCCGTTTGAACCTTTACATTCCGTAGATATTAAGTTGTTATCTTGGAAAGTTTTGTTTTTGGTTGCAATTTCTTCTGCTAGAAGAGTTTCTGAGTTATCTGCTCTACAATGTACTCCACCCTATCTGGTGTTCCATTCAGATAAGGTTGTTTTGCGTACTAAGCCTTGTTTTCTACCAAAGGTTGTTTCCAACAAAAATATTAATCAGGAGATAGTTGTACCTTCTTTGTGTCCGAATCCAGTTTCAAAGAAGGAACGTTTGCTACACAATTTAGATGTAGTCTGTGCTCTAAAATTCTACTTAGAAGCTACGAAAGACTTCAGACAAACTTCTTCTCTGTTTGTCGTCTATTCTGGAAAAAGGAGAGGTCAAAAAGCAACTTCTACCTCTCTTTCTTTTTGTCTTAAAAGCATCATCCGTTTGGCTTATGAGACTGCCGGACGGCAGCCTCCTGACAGAATCACAGCTCACTCCACTAGGGCTGTAGCTTCCACATGGGCCTTCAAGAACGAGGCTTCTGTTGATCAGATATGTAAGGCAGCGACTTGGTCTTCACTGCACACTTTTGCCAAATTTTACAAATTTGATACTTTTGCTTCTTCGGAGGCTATTTTTGGGAGAAAGGTTTTGCAAGCCGTGGTGCCTTCCGTTTAGGTGACCTGATTTGCTCCCTCCCTTCATCCGTGTCCTAAAGCTTTGGTATTGGTTCCCACAAGTAAGGATGACGCCGTGGACCGGACACACCAATGTTGGAGAAAACAGAATTTATGCTTACCTTATAAATTACTTTCTCCAACGGTGTGTCCGGTCCACGGCCCGCCCTGGTTTTTTAATCAGGTCTGATTAATTATTTTCTCTAACTACAGTCACCACGACACCATATGGTTTCTCCTATTTTTTCCTCCTGTCCGTCGGTCGAATGACTGGGGTGGGTGGAGCCTAGGAGGGACTATATGGCCAGCTTTGCTGGGACTCTTTGCCATTTCCTGTTGGGGAAGAGATATTCCCACAAGTAAGGATGACGCCGTGGACCGGACACACCGTTGGAGAAAGTAATTTATTAGGTAAGCATAAATTCTGTTTTTTTGCTAACACATGTATATAGCAAAAATGCGTATAATCAAAATTGAAGTGCACACATGAATATTTTGATTATGTCTCTTTATCATAGTCTGTATAGTATAAAACATGGCATTTGTATATATTGTCTCTATTTGTAAATTATCTCTGTTGTAGAGATTAGTCCTGGCGACCGCACCACCATAAACAATTTTTGTGAAGTTATAAAAAATACACAAAATGAGGTCTTGTAACCGAGTTTATTTAGTAATGGTTGTTTGTATATTTATTTGGATGTGTAGCCCTCTTGATATAACCATATATAACCTTGATCTATTTCGTCATTGCCAACAACAGGACAATGCCCAACAAAACTAGACAGGAGTTAAAGGGATATAAAACCCCAAAATGTTTGTTCATGATTCAGATAGAACATGTCATTTTAAACTGCTTTTTAATTTACTTCTATTATCATTTTTCTTCATTCTCTTAGTGTCTTTTGTTGAAAAGCTGCAACGTATGCTTAGGAGCCAGTCCATTTCTGGAGCACTATATGGCAGCAATTTTGCAAGAATGTTATCCATTTGCAAAAGCACTAGATGACAGCACTATTTCCTGTCATATAGTGTTCCTGATGCCTACCTTGGTATCTCTTTAACACATATTATCATGGGAACTAAGCAAATTTGATAATTGGAAACTTTTTTAAATGGTATGCTTGAACCTATCATCGCTACTTTATGTGATAAAGAAAGTTCCGTTAAAGAATCTCCCCACATCTATTTTACACTATGGGGTCTATTTAACAACCTCTGGGTGGACACAGACAGACAGCTTCACCCCTGTTTGCCAGGCTTCGCGGCTAGCGGGCAGCAATATAGTGCCCACATTTATCATTGCAAAAGCCACTGCTTCAGCAATTCTGCCCCCTGGCCGAGCAGGGCCTGTCAATCACCCAGATCTTAGAAGTCCTGAGAGATTGAGGAACGTCACTTTACAGGAAGCAGCGGTCTGATGATGACTTCTGAACTATCAATTGCAGGCTCACTCTTGCTCTATATGCATACTTTAATCTCTG
Organism: Bombina bombina; assembly: GCF_027579735.1. NCBI lineage: Eukaryota > Metazoa > Chordata > Amphibia > Anura > Bombinatoridae > Bombina > Bombina bombina. The sequence goes on from NC_069502.1 coordinate 417,865,623, forward strand.
TTATTCAATGTTTTATTGCAAAAATCTAGATAAAAAGAATTGTAAAGAGCATAAAGATTATCCATGCAGGATGTATGTCAACAGTTTCTGAGGGAATGTAGTTTTTTTTAAACTAAATTCTCTGATTTCTGATTCAGAAAATGTTTCCAACCATTCAGAATAGATACAAAACACAATTGTGACATAAAAGGGACACTGAAGTAATTATATATGCATTAGACATTAATCACTTCATTGCAATAGATTTTCCTACAAAATAAATGTTTTTAAAACATTACAAATGTGTTAACTATATTTTCAATGTTTTGCAGTCATTGGACATACCCTTGATATGAGTATTGTTTATTTTATCCCCTTTGCTGACACTAATTAGGGATATGTATAAATGAATGTCAGCATATATCAAGCAATCACTGTGCGGAATGTACAAGGGTCCGGTTCTCTGTAAAACTGCAGTTTTCAGGTTTACATTAGAGGTAAAGTAGGGAGAATAAAGATGTGCACAGACTAATCAGCTTTATGACTGAGAGCACAGATTTATACTGGGATATGGAAACAAAAAATATTTGTAAGTGTTAATTCATATAGATTTCACTATTATTTTCAGTGCATATAGTATTGAAAAGTTGCCACTTAAAGAGATATTAAACAGTAAATTAATACTAGGTATAATGATGTATTCAAAACAAAGATTAATCTGAAACTATGTAGATGTATTTTAACAATTGTTTTAATTGTTTAAATGTTGAAGCTATGAGTGAAAATGTTTAGTTGCTTTAAAATACTTTAGTTTCTATCAAGTAATGGGCACCACCATATTGGAACCCAGGTTTTCCCCTTGTATATCTCTTTTGCTGAGGACAAATAGAGACTGACATGAAGGGGTCGATCCAATAAAAATCGTCGCCCGCAAAAGTCAGCGACGCCAATATTTGCGCGGGTTTGGTATCCTATATATGGCGTAACCTAGAAGTTATGCGCGTATATTTCTGTCGTCGCCCGTAGTTTTTTGGGCCATAGGCAGGTATACCAAACCCGCGCAGTTTGGTATCCAATATACAGCGTAAGGACTTACGTGGCGAAAATGGAGAAATCTTACTCCATTTTCACCTCGCCACAAAAAGCAGCCGTAAGAAGCCTTACGCTGACTATTGGAGCCTCGTAACTCCCTAAACTGGCTGCTAAAATAAACCTAACACCTACTGCATGCGCAATGTCTATCTCCCTGTCAACCGCGATCTGCTAAAATAAACCTAACACCTAACGCATGCGCAATGTCTGTCTCCCTGTCAACCGAGATCCCCCGCCGCAATCCATAATAAAGTATTTAACCCCTAAACCGTCGCCATCTACATAAACTAACCCCCTACTGTGAGCCCCTAAAACCGCCACCATCTAACTGATCTATCCCCTAATGTGAACCCCTTACACCGCCGCCATCTATATTAAAATTATTAACCCCTAATTTAATCTACCTACCCCGCCGCCAGCTATATTATCTATATTAACCCTAAGTATATTATAGTTAATATAGTTATTACATTATATATATTAACTATATTAACCCTAATTATATTAGGGTTAATATAGTTAATATAGTTACTATAGTATTTATATAAACTATATTAACTCTATCTAACCCTAACACCCCTAACTAAATTCTTATTAAATAAATCTAATTCATATTATAAACTAAAATATTCCTATTTAAATCTAAATACTTACCTATAAAATAAACCCTAAGATAGCTACAATGTAATTAATAATTACATTATAGCTATGTTAGGGTTTATATTTATTTTACAGGTAAATTGTTAATTATTTTAACTAGGTATAATAGCTATTAAATAGTTATTACCTATTTAATAGCTACCTAGTTAAAATAATTACCCAATTACCTGTAAAATAAATCCTAACCTAAGTCACAAATGCACCTACACTATCAATAAATTAAATAAACTACAAATATCTATCTAAAAATACAATTAAATAAACTAAACTAAATTACAAAAAAAAACAAACACTAAATTACAAAAAATAAAAAAAAGATTACAAGATTTTTAAGCTAATTACACCTATTCTAAGCCCCCTAATAAAATAATAAAGCCCCCCAAAATAAAAAAATTCCCTACCCTATTCTAAATTAAAAAAAGTTCAAAGCTCTTTTACCTTACCAGCCCTTAAAAGGGCCTTTTGTGGGGGCATGCCCCAAAGAAAACTGCTCTTTTGCCTGCAAAAAAAACACAATACCACCCCCCAACATTACAACCCACCACCCACATACCCCTAATCTAACCCAAACCCCCCTTAAATAAACCTAACACTACCCCCCTGAAGATCTCCCTACCTTGTCTTCACCCACCCGGGCAGAACTCCTCATCCGATCCAGGCGATGTGTTCCGGCAGTGAAGTCTTCATCCATCCGGGCGATGTCTTGAAGCAAGCGGCAGAGAGTCTTCTTCCATTGGCGACGTCTTCAAGCAAATCGGCATCTTCAATCTTCTTAGTTCGCTCCTCCGCCGCGGAGCATCCTTCCGGCACGACGATTTCCCGACTAATGAGGTTCCTTTAAATGACGTCATCCAAGATGGCGTCCGCCGAATTCCGATTGGCTGATAGGATTCTATCAGCCAATCGGAATAAAGGTAGAAAAATCTGATTGGCTGATTGAATCAGCCAATCAGATTCAAGTTCAATCCGATTGGCTGATTGGTTCAGGCAAAAGAGCAGTTTTCTTTGGGGCATGCCCCCACAAAAGGCCCTTTTAAGGGCTGGTAAGGTAAAAGAGCTTTGAACTTTTTTTAATTTAGAATAGGGTAGGGAATTTTTTTATTTTGGGGGGCTTTATTATTTTATTAGGGGGCTTAGAATAGGTGTAATTAGCTTAAAAATCTTGTAATCTTTTTTTTATTTTTTGTAATTTAGTGTTTGTTTTTTTTGTAATTTAGTTTAGTTTATTTAATTGTATTTTTAGATAGATATTTGTAGTTTATTTAATTTATTGATAGTGTAGGTGTATTTGTAACTTAGGTTAGGATTTATTTTACAGGTAATTGGGTAATTATTTTAACTAGGTAGCTATTAAATAGGTAATAACTATTTAATAGCTATTATACCTAGTTAAAATAATTAACAATTTACCTGTAAAATAAATATAAACCCTAACATAGCTATAATGTATTTATTAATTACATTGTAGCTATTTAAGGGTTTATTTTATAGGTAAGTATTTAGATTTAAATAGGAATATTTTAATTAATAATATTAATATTAGATTTATTTTAATAAGAGTTTAGATAGGATGTTAGAGTTAGATAGGGTTATTATACTTAATATATATATATATATAATATAATAACGATATTAACTATATGAACCCTAATATAATTAGGGTTAATATAGTTAATATATATAATATAATAACTATATTAACTATATTAACCCTAATATAATTAGGGTTAATATAGTTAATATAGCTGGCAGCGGTGTAGGGGGTTTAGATTAGGGGTTAATACATTTATTATAGGTGGCCGCGGTATAGGGGGATGTAGATTGTAGGCAAAAGAGCAGTTTACTTTGTGACAAAGCCCCGCCAAAAGCCCATTTAAGGGCTGGCAAAAGAGCTGTTACTTTGGGGCAATGCCACGCAAAAAGCCCTTTTCAGGGCTATTTGTAGGGTTAGACTTAGGTTTAGTGGTAGGGATAGTTTAGTATTTTAGGGGTTAAACAATTTAATATAGATGGCGGCGGGGTAGGGGGATTAGATTAGGGGATAATAATTTTAAAATAGATAGCGGCGGGGTAGGGGCTCACTTTAGGGGGTTATAGATTTAATATAGCTGGCGGCGGTTTAGGGGTTAATAACTTTATTAGGTAGCGGCGGGCTCCGGAAGCGGCGGTTTAGGGGTTAATACATATTTTATTGTTAGGCTAGTGAGGGGGGATAGCGGATAGAGGGTTAGACGTGTCGGGCTATGTTAGGGAGGCGTGTTAGACTTGTCGGGCTATGTTAGGGAGGCGTGTTAGACAGTGCGGGTGATTTAGACTTTAGTCAGGTTTTGTAGGCGCCGGCATTTTCTAACGTGCCGTAAGTCACTGGCGACGCCAGAAATTTGTACTTGCGCAGATTTCTGGACATCGCTGGTTTGTCAGACTTACGGCACGTTAGCATCTGACGGCGCCGTATATGGGATAGCTCGAGTTGCGAGCTGAAACTGCGGGCGACGCGGGTTCCCTCGCTTGCGCCGCAAACTACGATCTATATCGGATCACGCCCGAAATAGGCAAAACAAGGCTGTGTGGAATATAGCATTGTTAAAGTAACTAACAGGATTTTCACATAGCTTTGCTTGCAATTGCAAAATCTCTTTTATTGCCTCTTTTATATCTTTTCCTAATTGTCCTCAGCAGAAGACATATATAAGGAAAAAACCTAGGTTTCAACATGGCAGCACCCATTACTTTTTTTAGAACTAAGTGTAAAACCAACAATTTCCACGTTAAATTACAGGAAAAGTGCACAAAGTAAACTATTAAAGTATATTGTAAAGTATGTTTTATTAAAACATGTTATATTACAATCTTAATCTGTTTAGTATTTCTTTAAACAACTAAAACCAGCATTTGTTTAATTTTAAAATTAATATCTATGCCAATTTTATTGACCCACAACTAATATTATTAGAACGTTACTTTAACTGTGGGTTTAATTTGTTGAGAATGTTGAGTGATATAATAATTATAAAACGGTGTTCTTTGTACATGTATTGGCTTTATTAGTATTTTACACTGGGATGTATAGTCATCTGGCCATGGTCCCCTAATAACAGAGCTGTTACTTTTTGTTAGATATAAATAATATTTAATGCATTTCTTGCTTACTTCTAGGTACTTCCTTAAAGGAATTCTAATGAATCAATAACTTAAAAAAGAGAAAAAAATTGTTAAATTTTCTCTATTGATTTAAGCCATTACAATTATGCACTTAAAAAAAACTTTCATTATTGTGAATTCCAAAACCAGCAGGTCTCTATTTCTATCAGGCCCATTTATCAAGCTCCGTACAGAGCTTGAAGGGCCGTGTTTCTGGCGAGTCTTCAGACTCGCCAGAAACACAACTTATGAAGCAGCGGTCACAAAGACCGCTGCTCCATAACCCTGAGCAGGCGGACAGGAATCGCCGGAAATCAACCCGATCGAGTACGATCGGGTTGATTGACACCCCCTGCTGGCGGCCGATTGGCCGCGAGTCAGCAGGGGGCGGCGTTGCACCAGCAGATCTTGTGAGCTGCTGGTGCAATGTTAAATGCGGAGAGCGTATTGCTCTCCGCATTTAGCGAGGTCTTGCGGACCTGATCCGCAGTGTCGGATCAGGTCCGCAAGCCCTTTGATAAATGGGCCTGTATGAGTCAACTGGTCCATTAAAACATTGCACAATGTATACATTCATTTCATATACACTTAGAATTTTGGATAAATCTCTTTAGAAATATGTTGCAATCTGTGTACATTTAAAATGAATTGTATTAATAAATACTGAAATACAGTATACAAATATGATTGGGGTGAGAAATGATATGCATTTGTGCTAGAGAAATGAACTGTATGTTGTAGTGTCATGACATAAAAACACATGTTCCTTAAAGGGATAGTAAACCCAAATTTTATTCTTTTGGGATTCAGATAGAGCATGCAATTTTAAGCAACTTTCTAATTTACTCCTATTATCATTTTTTCTTCATTCTCTTGGTATCTTTATTTGAAAAAGTAGGAATATAAACTAATTCGTCGGCCCATTTTTGGTTTCAGCAGCCTGGCTAGCGCTTGTGATTGGTGGCTACATTTAGCAAACCAATAAGCAAGTGCAACCCAGGTTCTCAACCAAAAATGGGCCGGTTCTTAAGCTTACATTCTTGCTTTTCAAATAAAGACACCAAGAGAAGGAATAAAAAGTGATAATAGGAGTAAATTAGAAAGTTGCTTAAAAATGCTGCTCTATCTGAATCATGAAAGAAAAAAATGGGTTTACTATCCCTTTAACCCCTTAATGACCGAGGACGTGCAGGGTACGTCCTCAAAAAAAAGGCAGTTAACGCCTGAGGACGTACCCTGCACGTCCTCGGTGTGGAAAGCAGCTGGAAGCGATCCTGCTCGCTTCCAGCTGCTTTCCGGTTATTGCAGTGATGCCTCGATATGGAGGCATCCTGCAATAACCTTACATGGCCATCCGATGCAGAGAGAGCCACTCTGTGGCCCTCTCTGCACCGGACATCGATGGCCGGTATCGTTGGTGGGTGGGAGCCGACTTGGGAGGCGGGTGGGCGGCCATCGGTGTGCTGTGTTAAGTCACGGGGGGTGGGATCGGGGGCGGCACCGCCGGGGGCGCGCACGGACGCGCGCGCGTGCACGGAGGGTGGCGGGCGCGTGCACGGGGCGGGTGGGAACCGCTACACTACGGAAATTTTTTTAAGTAATAAGTGGCCTAATCTTGTTTGTGCAAAAGCACAAAAAGAGATCGTGGAGGGGTGGGGGGTTGGTTTTGTGTGGGGGGAAGCTACACTACAGAAATGCTTACAAAATTAAAAATAAAAACATTTTTTCTTCTAAACTGGGTACTGGCAGACAGCTGCCAGTACCCAAGATGGCCCCTATCAAGTTAGAGTGGGAGGGTTATAGAGCTGTTTGGGGGGGGGGGGGGGGATCAGTGAGGTTGGGGGCTAAGGGGGGATCGTACACAGCAGCATATGTAAATATGCTTTTTTTTAAAAAACAAAACAAAAAATATATAGCTTTTATTTTAGTACTGGCAGACTTTCTGCCAGTACTTAAGATGGCGGGGACAATTGTGGGGTGGGGGAGGGAAGAGAGCTGTTTGGGAGGGATCAGGGGGTCTGATGTTTCAGGTGGGAGGCTGAGCTCTACACTAAATCTAATATTAACCCTGCAAGCTACCTAATTAACCCCTTCAATGCTAGCCATAATACACGTGTGATGCGCAGCGGCATTTAGCGGCCTTCTAAATACCAAAAAGCAACGACAAAGCCATATATGTCTGCTATTTCTGAACAAAGGGGATCCCAGAGAAGCATTTACAACCATTTGTGCCATAACTGCACAAGCTGTTTGTAAATGATTTCAGTGAGAAACGTAAAATTGTGAGACATTTTACGTTTTTTTTTAATTTGATCGCATTTGGCGGTGAAATGGTGGCATGAAATATACCAAAATGGGCCTAGATCAATACTTGGGGTTGTCTACTACACTAAACTAAAGCTAAAATTACCCCAAAAAGCTCCCTACATGCTCCCTAATTAACCCCTTCACTGCTGGGCATAATACACGTGTGGTGCGCAGTGGCATTTAGTGGCATTCTAATTACCAAAAAGCAACACCAAAGCCATATAAGTCTGCTATTTCTGAACAAAGGGGATCCCAGAGAAGAATTTACAACCATTTGTGCCATAATTGAACAAGCTGTTTGTAAATAATTTCAGTGAGAAACCTAAAGTTTGTGAAAAAATTTGTGAAAAAGTGAATGATTTTTTTTATTTGATCGCATTTGGCGGTGAAATGGTGGCATGAAATATACCAAAATGGGCCTAGATCAATACTTTGGGTTGTCTACTAAAAAAAAATATATACATGTCAAGGGATATTCAGGTATTCCTGAAAGATATTAGTGTTCTAATGTAACTAGCGCTAATTTTGAAAAAAAAAATGGTTTGGAAATAGCAAAGTGCTACTTGTATTTATGGCCCTATAACTTGCAAAAAAAGTAAAGAACATGTAAACATTGGGTATTTCTAAACTCAGGACAAAATTTAGAAACTATTTAGCATGGGTGTTTTTTGGTGGTTGTAGAAATGTAACAGATTTTGGGGGTCAAAGTTAGAAAAAGTGTTTTGTTTTTTTCAATTTTTCCTCATATTTTATAATTTTTTTATAGTAAATTATAAGATATGATGAAAATAATGGTATCTTTAGAAAGTCCATTTAATGGTGAGAAAAACGGTATATAATATGTGTGGGTACAGTAAAGGAGTAAGAGGAAAATTACAGCTAAACACAAACACCGCAAAAATGTAAAAATAGCCTTGGTCCCAAACGGACAGAAAATGGAAAAGTGCTGTGGTCATTAAGGGGTTAAAGCTAAAGCAGTTATGTATTGACCCTCAGCAATGTAGAGAGTCATAGCTGTGCAGGAAGAAAATAAGGTGTTAGCACATTTTATTATTGCAATATTGTATACATATATCTAGGTGTTTAACCCCTGTAAATGAGTTACGCACATAGTTAAAGTTAGCTTCAGATCAGCTATGATGAACACATCTGGTGAGCCAATGACAAGAGGCATATGTGCGCAGCCACCAACAAATGATATTACCAATAGAATAAAACAGTGTCAATTGAAAAGTCTCTTAAAATTGCATGCTCTACCAAACCCTTCACGCCATTAGGATGTTCTGTGCCATTCTAGCTGGGCTTTAGCGCCTTTAGGACAGCATGGGACATCTTAGCTGTTTGGCTGTCCTGAAGCCATAGGCGCTTGCTAAATGGGAT